>NW_020664543.1:8024237-8161199 GCF_002925995.2 Terrapene triunguis | reverse complement strand
ACCAGCAGCGGGCTGAGCGGGGCTGGCGGCCAGGACCCCGGCTGGCAGGGGGCCGGTGGACAGAATCCCAGACTGGTACCCCAGGCAAGCAGCAGAGCCCCCAAGGCCAGCAGCAGAGTGCCACTGAAAATCAGCTTGTGTGCCGCCTTTGGAACGCGTGCCATAGGTTGCTGACCCCTGGCTTAGGTTGTAAAGTACTAAGTTATGCCCAGTGTGTGAATGACCCTCTTTATAAGAATAAATCATTTAAAAAATGAAATTTAATTCTTAAATATATCTGGTACATTTAAAAAAGTTTGTTTTTTTAAACTGCAGAATAATTACAAAGCAATCTTTTGTGCCTGATTTACTGTGAACAGTTTGAGACAAATCCTTTATAAACAGGTGCTCACATAAGATAACTACAAGACTGTATATATTGTTGAATAATATTCTAGAATCTAAAGTTTTTTTAAAAAAGTAAGTCTCTACTCCTACATTTACAAATAAAACTTTCAAAAGGTGAACTCAGTATAAGCAAATGCAGTAATGTTTCCCTTAGTCTGTAGATAGCCTTAAACAATAGCTTTGAAAGAAATGTGAATTCATGTTAATGTGTTGTTGACTATGAAACCTAGGGATGATTTAGATGATGATATTGATAACTATTTCACTGATTAGTTTACTTACTGTTATTAAGGCTGAGATTTAGTCATGGACAAGTCACAGGCAACAAAAAAATTCACGGCCCCTGACCTGTCCATGATTTTTAATATATAAATACCCCTGACTAAAACTTAGCGCCTCATTAGGCCCTGGGCGCTGCTGCACTGGGGGACCTCGAGACACTGCTGTTGTGGGGGCCCGGTGGCCAACGGCTAGCCCCTGCACTGGGCGCAGGGGCTGACTGCCCCTGCGACCGCTGCTCAGGTGCTTCCCCCGGGATCAGCCACACCAGACATTGCAGCTGCAAAAGTCACAGAATTCATGGAAGTTACAGAATCCGTGACTTCTGCGATCTCCATGACAGAATCGCAGCCTTAGTTATGATATGTAGTAGCAGATACTGTGGGAGGGTGCAATGTGTAGCTAGTTATTGTCAAGGGTTATGATGATTAATGTACGGCTGGAGCTCTAGAAGACCCCAGTTAGGATCAAGGCCCCAATGTGCTATCCACAAACACAGAGGAAATGGCAAACTCTGCCTCAAAGAACTTACCATCTAAAAAGACATGAGCAGAGGAAAGAAATACATATACAAGCAAAGTAATTAAGCTGGGAATAGGTATACAACTTGTTAGCATCATGTTTGAGTTTATTTTTATATAAACTCTCCACCCAGTCTAATCTCCCACTGGAGGCTGATGGCCACAGTGTAGGTCTTGGGGAAAGAAGCATTGTAAAAAGTCTATTTGAATTTGTCCAGCAATGCAAGATGTTCCCCTCTCCCCAGCTCTACCAAAATAAAATATATGCTATTTTTCCTTCTCTTTACTCAAAAACTTACTAAAAGTATTAGCATGTGGAGACAATGGGCTTGTCTACACTGGCAGTTTACAGTGCTGCAACTTTCTCGCTCAGGGTGTGTGTGAAAGAACACCCCCCTGAGCGCAGCAAGTTTCAGCGCTGTAAAGCGCCAGTGTCGACAGTGTCCCAGCACTGAGAGCCGCGCTCCCAGCGCTAGTAGGTACGCCCCTCGTGGAGGGGTGTTTTTAGAGCACTGGGAGAGCATTTTCCCAGCACTCTGCCGCGACGACACAAGCCATGTTAAAGCGCTGCCATGGCTAGCCCAATGTGAATGTGTAGACTAGCCCAATGTGAACGTGCAGCAGACACAATGATGTGATGGATTACAATGGCTCCTACCCAGCAAGCCAACGTTTGTACTACTAGAGAATTAAACAGACTAAGGTCTGGTCTACACTACAGAGTTAGGTTGAGGCAAAGTAGCTTACATCGACCTAACTGCATAAATGTCTACACCAAAATTTACGTAACTCACCCGCTACACCGCTTAATAACTCCACTTCCATGAGAGGCATAGAATCAACGTTGACGTAGTTATGTTGATGCAGTGTCAGTGTAGACACTCCGTTGCTTACATCGACTGTGACTGGCTTTCAGAATAACAGGTACATAATTGGCTTGTGCGCCGCTGACACAATGAGCAAAGCGTAGACATGCACCAGTCATACAATTACTGTGGCAGCTGTATGCCAACATAAATTAGGTTGACTTACTTTTGTAGTGTAGACATGCCTTAAGGCTTTAAGGTACTAGATTAATATGCACATTCAGGGCTAGTCTACACTGGGAACTTATACAGGTATACTTGTATTTCACTGGGGTGTGAAAAATCCACACCCCTGAGACACGTAGATATTCCAACCTAGCCCCCAGCGTAGACAGCACTACAGCGATGGAGGAATTCTTCCATCATCAACCTAGCTAGCACCTCTCAGGGAGGTGGATTAGTTACACCAACAGGAGCACCCCCATGCTGTCGGCACAGGTAGCTTCTACACTGAAGCATTATAGCTGCAGCTGTGCTGATGTAACAGTTTAAGTGTAGACATACCCTCAGAATTAGACTCTCTCAGAGATAGTCTACCAGGGATAGCTGGTTTGTTGTTACTTGCCTGGTGGTTAGAGTAGCGGTCTTGGAAATAGACCCGTAAGTACTGAATCCAACTCTGCCAAGGGAACATAAGTAGTGTTGGCAAAGTCATTTAACCTATCTGTGCATCAGTTTCCCACACAGCTGTAAAACGGGAATACAATTTATCTCATAGGAGTGTTGTGAGTTAGTATCTGTTACATTGTGCTCCCCATCCATCTTTTGTATTCATCTATTGTTTCTTGTGTTCTATAAGTAAAATCTGATATTTGTATGTGTTTGTACAGTGCCTAGTCTAACGGGGCACTAATTTATAATTGGAGCCCTAGAATTTAACACAATACAAAATATTTAGCATCTCTAAAGCACTTTGAGATCTTCAGATGAAAGATGCTATATAAAAATAAAGTGTTATTAAAAGATGAAATGCTTAACTACTTTTTAAAGTAAAGAATAAGATTTCCTTGAAGCATCCAATTATTAAAGAGTTTTAATTTTGATAAATATATTTATGTATTTCATACCAAAGTATACCATTCAGATGTCCACAGCACAAAACAGATACCGAAAGATATTGATTTTAGGTCAAAATAGATTTAAAAAAAATAAAAAAACCTCACATGACCATAGAAGTCAAGTCTGTTAAACTGCAGAAACAGGAAAGAAATTGCAAAACAAATATATTTAAAGCTCAGCACATGGTTATGCTATAAGAAAATGAACACTTATCATTGCCAATACTGTATCCAAAAGCAACCAATACCGTGACAACAGCCAGCGATAAATTTATAGAGAAAAAAGGACTGAGTCCAAAACTAAGATTATGTTTACTAATCTTCTGTCTTTTCACATGTCATCACCATAGAAAAACTATTTCAGCCTTTTAAACCCAACCAGTAGGTTCAACATTATAGTTATTTTAAACACAAGAGTCTGCTCTTAAAAAAAAAAAAAAAAGGTATTTCTTTCAGACCCTATGGAACACGTGGAGTGGGGGAGGGAAAGACATGCTGCCCTTCAGTTCTCAACACAATAGTTCATTTTAGAGACAAACTGTTATTTTTCTCTACCCAAACATCATCTTGGAAATCATTAATATGGCTTTCTGAGATTGGATCCCAGCAGTTTGCATGTAACATACAGTGCAATACAATCATTAAAATAAGTCCCAGCTGTAGAAACACAATGCTATGCTGTTGCTAATGTGCATGTACCGATAATGAATGGTCGTCTATGCTTTAATCTGAATAAAGCTCCCAACTGCTCTGTCTCTTCTTGCCAAAAATTCTCCTTCCTCCTCCAGACTGTTGTTGCATTCCAATTACACTGCTGATTGGAATGAAACTACTTCAGGGAGACTACACACACACTTTTAGGATACTGTTCCTGAGACACAAACTGTTTAGACCATTTTGAACACTTAGCGGACACTACTTTTCTGCATGTTTTGTGAACTTTTTCTACCCTTTACAAATGAGATTTTTCTCATAACTGAAGTTCAAGAAAGCATGCACACACACAAGTTCCAGAAGGACAGTCTTTAAACATTTCTAACCAAATTCTACCATTTTCTTTAATTGCTGGCATGCTACACAGCAACTTTTATTTTTCTGTTTTTTCCCCAGTTATAAAAGAAAGGAGGTATAAAATAAAGTGAAATGTTAAGAAATCTAACAAGGGGAACTGCAATTAACTAAAAGTCTAAGTACAAATTAAATTATTGTCATGCAGCTTTGCAAACATGTGGCAAGATAAAATAGGAAAAAATCTACAAAGAATATTGTTTGTCCTGACACTGACTTTTCTTTTTTTTGGTTTTTTGTTTTGGGCAGTTAATCTTCATTCACTTGGAAATCTTTCTGAGTCCTCAGATTTAACAGAAAGGGCTTTTTCAACTGAGTGAATTGCAAATTATAAAACACCCCCATAAACTAAAGAGGTATTTTTAGTTAATAATGAAGTTCATAAAATTTTAAAAGGTTGTACTTAATTATAACTATAAAGGAACACTCGAGAGTGGCAAATATTCCACATTTAATTTCACAGGTGCACATGCTGAGAGATTAGGATTTTGAATGTTTCAATGCTATTCCTGCTCATGAGAATGGAGGAGACACCACAATAAAGCTACCCAGGATCACTAACATACCAGTGCCAGTGGGTTTGTCCAGCTAAAAGGCAGGTTTTCATCATGCAGTGAGGGTTGTTACGTTTTTTCCCCCCACTCTCTGGTTTACAGTTACAGCATGCATTTTAAATATGGAGATTTCACTATGGGATGCCAAATTGAGAGCAATCAATAACATCCCTTACCCACCCCAAGCTTTTAAAAGGGACAACTTAAACTTACAAATTCAGATAGAAATGTGGGGTTTTTTAAAACTCTATTATTACAAGTCACATCTAAGAGGCATATAACTAAAAAGAGTAGAAAAAAATATTGATTTCACTTTATTCTATGCATCTGAAAACACTTTGTGTATAGTCACTTTCACTGTTACCCCTATATATTCAGTTTCCTTTGAGATTCCCACAAGAGAGAGAGACTATTTTTAAAAAGTGGTTATAAAGCCACAAACATTAGCAGACAGACTCAAAGGCACGTGGTACCTTCAACTATTAACTTCATGTTTTGAATTTTTTATTTATTTATTTTGCATTACAGTAGTGCCAAGAGGCTCCAATCAGAATAGCAGCTGCATCATAATAGGCACTGCCTTGCAAAGTATAGGACAGTCCTTGCCCCAAACACGTCACAAGCACATTTACAATCAAACAAAAAGAACGGCAGAAGACAGATTAGATGTCATGTTGATGGGGTCTTTTTAACACTAAGAAATACAAATCACTTCTGCAACATATTTCACCTGTTTGGAAATCAAGGCTCTCCCATGTCAGACAAAATTCCAATACTGTTTTGAAATCAATAATGTCAAATTATTCAGACTACAACAGGAACTAATGGCCTACAATTATCTTTCAAAATTATAATTCTAAATTATTTAAAGTATAAAAGTAAATATTGACTCATGACCTGTTTTTTAATTAAAAGTTCTGTTTATCTGGAAGATAATCTAAAAGAATGATTCAGCTAATAATAAAATTACAACATGTTATCAAAATACTTTAGTACAACATTAAAGCACAATTATTCTAATAGCACAAAAATACAAAGAAAACCCAAAAGGAAAAAAAATGTTATTGTTAGGCTGAAATCTAAGTTCAAGGCAGAATAGTTTCTGAACATTATATATTAGAATAATTTCTACTATCAGAAATTTCATCCTTAGATATTTCTTTAATAATGATCAGAGTTCTAATTTATCCTTCACATAACACAAATTTGTAAAGTTCAACTTAGCTGATTTGCATTTGCTAAATAAAACTTAATACACAATGTGTAAAAAACACCCATTTTAAAAGGTTCACATAAGTCTGCCTGTAAGCATTTTGTCAGTAAGAACAAAGCAAATCTGATCTCCAACCAAACAAACAGCACAATCAATAACCCACTTCCAGACACCAGAGTGCAACCTAAGGAATCCAGAAAATGAAAGCATGTCCTAGTAATCTGAAATACTATTTGAAGGGCTGCAAAGTATACCAGAAACTAATTTTATAGCTATTGTAGATTTTTCTTCTTTCCTTTAGATTTATTGTACTCAATTTTGTTATCCTAATAGCTCTAATATAGGCCTTGGGGTTAGTATTTTAGGTTTCCTGCTAAAACTAAACAAAACACCAATTATGTGCAAGTACTTAACATACACATTCAGATTAAAATTAAAAAATATGAAAATGTCATACATTTATCATAGAAGAAACTAGAAAAATGAATTGCAACACTGAATATAAATAGTTAAGCCAGTAATGGCTTAACCAGTAATCAGTCATCTCGTCCAGTAATAAAACACTGGGACATAGTCTCCAAGGCAATTCTGAATTTCCGTAAGAAAAAAAATATCAGACTCCAGTAGTCTGCGCCTAGGATGCCTGAATGACTTGTGGACACAGCCAGATGGAGTCTGCCTAGATTTGCCATGTTTAGACTCCTGTTTTAACATCATGATGTCTACTTCACAGTATTGTTTTACTGTAAACAAAGGGCTTCCTTTTCCATTCCTCCTCCCTCTTACCACACTCCAAGCCAAAAAAAAAAAAAAAAAAAAAAAAAACACAACATACACCCATAGAATTCTTAGCACAAGGGACTAACATATTCACATTTCCTGATTCATTCAGTGATGGGCTTACTGCCACTCACGTCAAAGTCTATTCATGTGTCCAGGTTTATTTTACATGGCTGTCATGAGGTAAAGGAAAAAATTATTCTGCAACCTTTGCAATACAGACAGAAGAAAAAGAACAGTATATTAAAATCTCATTGGTTTATACGTGCAGGTCTCCTGTACAGCCATGCAATTTCGTTTCTAAGTGGATGTATACAATTTCAAATCTAAGGAACTCCCACTTTTGAAACACTTGTGGCATGCTCAGATCAAGTCTAAATAATACAGTAGCAAAACGTGTGTCCCCACCGTATCCTGTATCAACTGACATGTCCATCATTGTCACAGGCAGTGGAACTGAACCAGTGGTAGCACTGGTGGGATGTTTTAGGAAAACAAAGGCTAGTGTGAAGATTTTGTATTTCCTGGTCTAGCACGGATGGAGCCTCTCAGACCAGTCACCCAGCCAGGATGCTTCCAACACAATTATTTTTGTACAGTATAAATGTTGTTCAACTTCCCTAGTACCCCCAAGACTGTCCTTCTTGAATGTATGAAAAGCAGTTAGCACATCATAAATGCACTGCAAATTATTAATTACAAGAATACTGAACAGTTCTCCAACCAAAAGGCAAAATTTAACAAGCTTAAACTGCCAAAATGCTTATCTGAAAAATTGAACATTTTTGGCAGTCAACAAAGCCTAATGTGCAGGTAAAAAGCTACCAATTTCATTTCTCATATCTGTAATAAATTCAGATTATAATTTACATTCCAGTAAGCACACTATGGGTTGGAGAAGGAAATTCAATAACGGTAACTTCAGTTACCTATTTTAACTGTTGCATTTGTAGTGTGATCCTCTAAATTACAATTAAATTTATCTCTATTTACTACAATATGAAGAACAATTAGCCACACAACAAAAAAGTGAACTGGAGATCAAAAGCAACGCTGGCCAAGGTTAGTTAATCTCTCTAATCTTTAAGAGGAGGCATTTAAAAACAAGTGAGAGACAAAGGCTATATGTCTACACTAGCAACTGAACAACAAAACTTTTGTCTTTCAGATGCGTTTTGTCCGCGGCGGGTGTCAAGTTTTGGCGACAACAAGTGCCAGTGCAAACAGCGCATTATCGGCAGGAGCACTCTCCTGCCGACAGCGCAAACGCCACTCATTGGGGGTGGAAGTTCTTTGTCGGCAGGAGAGCCAACAAACAGCGGCTACACTGTGGGACTTTTAGCGGCACAGCTGTAGCGACACAGAGATGTGTAGTGTAGACATAGCCAAAGTAAACTCTTTCATGAACATACATTGTATACTCTTCTAAGACATATGTGTAAAATAGCCTTAAAGAGTTCAGATGCAACTAAGAAGAGCTGCCCCACCTGTAACTCTGAATAATTAAGGCACTCAATTCTTACCTCTTTCCTTAACAACTGATGTGAAATCCATAAGACAATGATTTCAGTATATTACCTAAGAAGAGTCAAGATTCATTCTGTTTCTAATAGAATTAATTTAAATCTTCTTGAACAGAGAAGCGGTTTGCCCAAAATTATTTTTAAAAAGTCATATATCAAGAGTCCATAAAAGAGCATAGGAGTCTTTCTCTGAAGATGAATGGACCAAAAAGAGTGGAAAGGCAAATTCACTGCTTAACAAATACACATGCAGAGCATTAATAAAGAAAAAAAGGGTTGACGACACCAGAGATAAAGAAAATTTACAGCTCTGTTCTGTCCAATATATTTCATGTATCTATGAAAATGGACTAGAGGAAAAGACATTCAACAAGAAGCAGAACCCGAAGATTTGCTTCATTGCAGTAAAACCCTCCATCACTGAATGCTCTACTGTATTGTTTCCTCTACTATAAACTGATGATCTAATTACCAGCTGGACAAAAATGCCCTGAATTTTAAAAAGGTCTACTGAGAAGAGAGACCTGTAACTAACAGCCTCCTGCATATGAGGAATTATAAATGACTGAAGCTTGTCAGGTATCAGACCTACTCAAGTCTCTTTATCCAGAGCTAAAGATCACCTACCCAATTTAAATAGGAAAACTCTGAATTCTCTCTCTTCGGAAACCCAGATCATGTTACAAGCATGGTCCCATTGATACATCCTACTACTGTTGATACTACTCCAATAGTTGAACCTAGCTGAGCCTACATTATTTGTCTGTCATAGTTTCAGAAAGTGTTGAGCTAGTCTTGCAATACTTATTCTAAATCCAATGTTATGGTTTCTAGGAGTGTGTTAAATAAATAAGTTATAAATGTGTGTGTGTGTGTCTGTGAGTGTGTGTGAGAGAGAGAGAATGAATTACAGATAAATACATTTAAAATAGATGGATATAATTTCCTCTTATATGTCAAGATCTACAATCTCTTTCCTAGAACAGTTGATGATATCACAAATACCTAATACAGAACAAGGAGCTGTGTTCCCTGCTCTACTCAGTTGCTTGTGATCTCAACATCTGTTCCAGCACAGAAATATAGCAGCCTAAATTTAAATCCTGGCAGGTTAAATAGATTAAAGATGAACTGAAAGATTATATAAAATCTAAAGGTGACCTGCATATGATTATTTTTAATATTGTATTTGTGTCCCTTTTTGCTTCCTTGTGATATATAAATAAGTACTGAAGAGCCGAGGTTTTTTGTTTGTTTTTGTTCTGCAAGTGCAAGGCTCAACTTTTTCTTAACCTTAGAAATATCAGAAATGTCAAGTTTCACTCTCTCCCAGTTTTGCTACACAGCTTCTTGAGGATCTCAATTGTAGACTAGCAGCTCCGTCAGGCCTTAAAAAAGGCACAAACATTTAATCTTTCTCCCAAGTGTTTATTAGGCATGAATATTTAACCATGACAAAAAGGTTTTAGACAGTGACTAAAAATACCTTCCTCTAAACTATTCAGTCTTCCATCTCTTATGAGGTGTTATAATTTCTCTAGTTTTTCAATTATCCATAAAATTCTAGAACAGACAAGACTTAAATAACTAACTAACTATAACTATATATATATATATATATAAATAAAAGCAGTGACAAAAACTTTCTGGCCTTCTTTATAAGTAATAAAGCAACAAGAAAGAGCACAAGCCTTTTTCCCCTCCCCCATTTTTGAAAGTTACCTTTAATGCTCTGTAAATTGAACCTCCTTTGTACCTTAATAAGTAACTTAACTCTAAGAATCCACAAATATATCCTCTGTTGCTAATGTAAGGAATAAAGATGTTTGCAAGATACTGTTTGTTGCAGGACCATACAGCACCAGGCACGTTGTCAGCATTAAACAAATAAGTTATCTTTAGTGAGCAAAATTATAAGGATCAAAGAGCAATATGTTAAGTCACGTTTATGGGTAGTTACGCAAAAGACACAAAATTAATGTAGCTCTGCCACTGAATATCAGGGAATGTTTACACAGCAACTAGGAGGCGTAATTCTCAGTGCAGGTAGACATACACGCGCTAGCTCTGTTCAAACTGGTGCCTAAAAATAGCAGCATGAGCGTAGAGGCAAGGGCAGTGGCTCAGGCTAGGCACTCAAGTACAATCCCACCTGACCCCCAGGAGATGTATTCAGGCAGCGAGCCTGAGCCATTATAGCCACACTGCTACTTTTAGGCACTTGTTTGAGCAGACCTAGCACAAGTGTGTCTACCAGTGCTGGGAATCACACCTCCCAGCTGCTGTGTAGACACATCTTCAGTCATGTCACACTTACATTTCAGGCACATATAATCCCCTTCCCACCAAAAGGTGAAGCTGACAATGGTCACAATATTGGAGTGTTTTTAGGCTGCACACAAACATACTAGGATATAGTTAAGGACCACAAAACTAACCAAACATATCTAACCTTCCAAAAGAAGTATAAATAACCCGTCCATCGAATTTTGATTGTGAATATAATTTTGCTGTTCGGGATGCATTGAGACAAAGGATAGGAAAAGATACAGTTTTAAATCACATATTTGATGGTTTATGAGCCAAACCAGTCTGAGGTTTAAACTGCTTCTGCTCAATGCTCATCCCATTCAGAGACGATGAATCATTTCCCATTTGGCAACACTTCTGCCTACAAGGCTGTCTTTTGTGAGATTTCTCCTGTATTCTTGTAATAGATTTGCTAATTTCGTACACCTGACTGAGTAAAAATATTATTGCCAGCTGTCAGACTAGACCTTGTCCTGTTTATCAGACACATCTGAACAATCCTGTTCTGCCCCAATCATAGAAACAGAATGCTCCTTACTAAGCCCAATGTAGTAAATTACATTCTAATATTCTTGTTTTTCTTATGCTGGCAAAACAACAAATCATCATAGATTTTAAGCAACAGCAAAATAAATTTATCAACAGCAGCTGGGCTCATACTGATTTATCCAATAACCACATTTTTTTTAAAAGTGTATAGTTGCTTTTCTAATCATTCTGTCCTTGAATTCCTAATTTAGAGAGACAGAGGTCTGAGTATTTTATAAAAAAGTAATTTGAGATCACAAGGAGTGTGCTCCAGTTTTTCAGGCAGCCCTCCACAACTCTTTGAAAGAGAAAGCAGAATGAAAAAGTTTTCTATCCCCTACCCTCCCAAGGCTGTGTGTGTGAATAAAGAACTGCATTTAATTCCTCTCTCTGTCTGGACTGTATCTTAAGAGGGTAGCGGTTTAGGTTAAGGAGACAACAAAATATACATTTTTTTTAAACCTACCTGTAACAAAGACTGGGAGAGCCATTTGATAGAATTCACTTCTGCTCCTTTTATTCTCTTCCAGTTTAAAATTATCCATAAAAATTCAGCAAAATCTACCAATCTCATTTAAAAAAAAAAAAAAAAAAAAAAAAAAACCACACACACCTATCTGTATTTAGAATTTTGCTTTCCAAATTGTAGATGTCAGTTATGCAGACATGAAAAGATAGATGCTCTGCTTCCAGGGAACCTACAGTGCACAAAAAGTCTGGGATCCAAATCCAGTCATAAAAAATATATATAAACACTAAGCTGCTATTTTGATGTATTTATACTCTTCTAAATATTTTAAAAGCCCGTAAGGTATTCAGTGCCCCCATCTCCACTGCTGCCTCTTGGCCAGTAGGATCAACCAGAAGAAGAGAAGCAAAAATAAGGGTGTGTTTTGTTTGTTTGAAACACAAGCCTATTTTCTCCTCAGACCCCATCTTGAGACAGACAAGAAGGTGCACCTTTACCTCCAAGTTTCAGACTTGGCAACAATGAGTCCATGTTTAGATCACTTTAGGGCAGCACTACTGCAATATATTTTACCTGGGGCTGACCCAGAAGGTCATCCAAAAACTAGCTGGTTCAACATGCAGACATTCACCTTCTACATGGAGCAGACCACATCACACCACACCGGCTGCCTACTCACCACTGGGTATTTTTCTAGGCTCTGGTCCTTATCTTTAAAACCATGAATTGGGGCTTAGGCTCAAGTCTTGTCTATATATAACATTATTCAGAAATAGCTCTGGGTGTGAATATTCTTATTCCAGAATAAGAGTGCCACTCATGGAGTTATTCAGGAATAGCTATTGCACTTCAAACTCACAATCTACCTTAATCTGAATTAACTTTCAAGTGCAGACAAGTGCTGAGTAATTATCTGAAGGACCACCTCTCATTACACATTCTCTGTGGAAATAGCAACACAAAGGCTGGTGGAATCCAGGTTCTAAATCACTAAGGCTAGGTCTACACTGGGGGGGGAGAAATCGATTTAAGATACGCAAATTCAGCTACGTGAATAGCGTAGCAGAATTCGACGTATCCGATCTGACTTACCCCGCTGTGAGGACGATGGCAAATCGACCGCCGCGGCTCCCCCGTTGACGGCGCTTACTCCTACCTGGGCTGGTGGAGTACGCACGTCGATTTGGGGATCGATTGTCGCGTCCCGACGAGACGCGATAATTCGATCCCCGAGAGATCGATTTCTACCCGCCGATCCAGGCGAGTAGTGAAGACAAGCCCTAAGACTAAGGTGTGAAAGGTATCCTCAATTAAAGGACCCTCGGGTATGGTATTCAGTACAAGCAAAAGTTAAGCTATGCCCAAATCTTGCCAGATTCTGGGCTAGAGGCAAGAATCATGACTTGATCTTGTTCTGTGGATCTCTCAAGTAACCCATAGTAAGGAATCTCTCACATAAGTTAAATACAAGATAATAAGAGAAGCTCAGGGCAACCACTACAATCTTTTCATTTGATGTAAACTAGACAGACTACCAATTTTAAAACAAGTGAGTTGTAGAGAGAGTTTCCACCTAATGTTTGTAATTCCTTGTGTTAGAACAATTTTTTTGTCAAAGTTTCGGGGAGAAGGGGTGTCCTTTTTAAAAATAGTTTAAAATAAGAAAGTAATACTGTAACAGTTGCTTTTATACATGTTGTGGTCTGCCAAAACAATGAACTTGACATATATGAACACTAAATCTATAGGCTAAAGGGACATCAATTTGAATCTTGTCCATTTCAAAAAGGAAATTAAAAAGTAATATCAGATACTATCACAGCCCGAGTCCAACTGTCAATTTGTGATTTTACAATCATATTTTTTTTAATGCTCTCTTCCTTGTTAATGTGATAAAGGCTGACACAAACAAGAAAGGAAAACTGACTATACAGAAGAAACTATTAAAATTACTATACGTAAAGTGCTGTCAAATGTACACAAGATATCTTCCCCCTAATCTTTCAGTTAAAGTAACTTGTGACTGTAAAAAAAAAAAAAAAAAATAAGTTAATTTTAATTAAAAATTAACCAAAAAAATAACTATCTGGTTAACAAACAAATATTAATTTAAAATGTTGGAAAAAGTTAGAGAATGCGTGACTAAAAATTAGAGTAATAAACAGTTCAATGCACAGTAGCCAGTGTTTAAACTTCAGTTCCCAACTATTTGCTCTCTTCCTAATTCCACACAGAAATCAGTTTGTCATACAACATAAGGATTGATAGTGCTTGTAATGTTGCCCTAGGTGGTATAAATGTATTCTTACAACAGTTGGAATGTCAGCTTTCCACAGAATGAAAATGTATGGATTTCATTTTCTGAATTAAGCAGCAATCTATATGAAAGTGTTTTTTAAAGTCAGAAATCTGACAAACAGGAAAAATCTTCCTATTACAGCCAGTTCAGATCCTTAACTCCAAATAGCAAACAACGATATCTTATTCCTTTCCCTCTCTTCAAGTTAGTAACCAACCATAGCCACATTCAAGTGAGTATATGATGGTGCTAAAGGCCCTATGGTCAAAAATAGGTATGCCGGATGTAAACAATAATCATCCATGTTGACATGTTTGGATGCTCAAAAACCTTAAGCCATTCTAACAATAAATGAAAAAGTAAGCTATAAGAATTATTCTGAAACTCTTGCTGTCTGGAGACACATTCTAGACCCTTCAAAACTGACATTCATAACCCTGTTCTTTGAGAGTAAAGAGATTTAGATTTCTGAATGATTAAATGTCAATCACACTTATGAACATGACGAGCAGGCTGAGAAATTGTTTTTCTAAACAATGGTAACCTGATACAGAAGTTTTCAGAGAAAGCAAATATAGCAAAAATTGGCATGAAGATTTCAATTCAAGAACTGGATACAGCATATCAAAACATTTTTAAAAAAATGCAAAAATTCAGATTACTGAGCTCCCCATTACTATTACAAAAAGAGTAGCTGAATAGAGAGAAAACATCTGTGGGTGAGAGTACACACTTTTAATGACACTGAACACAATCTTGCAACCCTTACTTATGCAAGTTCTCCCATTAAAATCCATTGGGGCTACTCATGTGAGGGTTGCAGAATCAAGGCCACTGTTTGCAAACCCTCCAGACTCAAAACTGTGCATCAGTGCAACCTCATTTTCTTCTATGTACAAACTAGTATCTTATATTTTGCCTATTATGTTAAAATGCAAATATAAAATTTCAATGCACAATATTCTTACTCATGTTTGTATGCACAAGTTTTGCTCGTGTCTTATGTTCACTTGTTCCAATTGCTTGTCTGCATACTTTAATAAAGCACTTTACTCCTGACATCATGATCAAATGATACCAAAATTCCCTATTTCTGCTACCATACCAATGGCTTGAAAAGTTTACCCAACATATACTACTCTGAACACTAACCCTATTAACCAGCATGATCAGTATCTGGACTATCATGGCCCTACTGCTCCAAACAGCTCCTCAACGCCACACCACCTTCAATTTAAAGGAATAAAACAGCTGCGTAAAGTATTTAATAACATTGTTAAACAATTGTAACTTACTACATCATGTCTTGCTTTTGTTATTCCTTCTTTCCCTTTCTGCTTCACTCTACGTTTTCTTTCCTCCAATATCCATTGTGGTGCATCTTTCCTTACACTGTCTTCACTGTGTGCTTTTCTCTTTTTCTACTCTGACCCTCAACCCATTTATGTCTCTATTTTCCCTACACTGTATTCACCATCTCCTCCCCTATATTTTCTCTCTCCTTTCTTCTCCCAGAATATCAGTTCTGAAATTACATTTTTTAAACTTATATAATCTCTCTCCCACCTACTTCCGTCCCCATATTCTACATCGACACATTTCACATACTGAAAATTTTCCCAGTATACACCAGTGCACTGAATCTACATTAAAGGTTTGCACTTGTGCAGCTACATCAATATAATTACACTAAAAATCCCCAGTTAAGGCCTTGTCTACTCAGAGGGGTTAATTCACACTGAGTTTGTGCACACTAAAGCCCAAAAACTGTTACAATGCTCAGATGGTAACACAACCTCTACCACCCAGCTGCTAGGAAAAGTATGTGAATTCTTACTGGGGTGCTATACTAGAGTGTCGATCTCTGGGTATAATATAATGAAAGATGAAGGAGTTTACCCTATTAATCATGAAAACACAGCTAAAATTTGAAAACACCTTAGAAACACTATTATTCCGGAGGCCGTTTTGATGTAGGCCAACTTATTCCATTATAAGAGTAAGTAAAGATAAGGCCAAATGTTATTCTTACAAAAAACAGATGAAAAGAAAAATTCCTAATGAAGTAAAACTGTACAAGGTTCTTCACTATAACTTTTGAGACCATAAACCAAATTAATTACAAATACAGATGGACACCATTCTCACAGTACAACTTACATTAATATTGTACAGTCATTAAGGAAAGGAAAATGTATGTCAAAAAAAATAAATGTCCAGAAAAAAAATTAAGCATGTTGTTTTCAGATGGTAAATTACATAATTGGATGCTATGTTTCCATTTTACATAAGATGCAATCTTTAATATTTAAATTGATATTCCTAGAATAGCTAAGACAATTCTCTCAGATGCTCTGCAATTCAAGAAGCATCTCTTAGAGAATGTCATTGTGCATGAGACTTATTGCTGATTTTGTTAATACAAAGGGATACATGCAATATATTTGAGAACAAAAGTGGGCCCTCTGATAGCATTAAAAATTCTAGCCGTGGAACACTGTAGAAGACATTGTTGGAATTTCAAGGCAATTCACTAAGATGTAATTAGGGATTCTATTAAATATGTGAATAAGTAACAGAATCATAAAAATGTAGTACCAGAAGGGAGAGCTCCCTAGTCCAACTCCTTGTGCAGAGGCAGGACTATGTATACCCACACCGCCCCTTACAGATGTTTGCCTAAACTGTTCTTAAAAACCTCCAATGACTGGGATTCCACCCTTGGAAACCTATTCCAGTACTTACCTATCCTTATAGTTAGAAAGGTTTTCCAATATACCTAAGTCTCTCTTGCTGCAGATTAAGCCCATTATTTCTTGTCCTACCTTCAGTCGACATGGAGGAGAAGAAAAGGTTAGTCACCCCATTCAGTAACTGTGGTTCTTTGAGATGTGTGTCCCTATATGTGCTCCACTTCAGGTCCACATGCACTCCACGTTCCTTCAATAAGAGATTTTCATTAGCAGTATTCATTCAGCCCATGCATATGCCCTAAGCAGCCCTGTGCCCCACATCAAGGCGATATAGGGCTGCAGTGGCAAACTGTCTTCAGTTCCCTCTCTATCGCAAAGTGCCACAAAGAAACTCCAAAACAGGTAGCTGAGCACCCATGGGGGACAAATCTCAAAGAACCACAATTACTGCACAGGGTGGGTAACCTTTTCTTCTTCTTGGAGTAGCCTCCCTGTGGGCACTCCACTTCAGGTGACTTCCAAGCAGTATCCTCCCAGGACAGAGGGAGCTTCAAGAATGGATCCAGAACTGAAGACAGACCCACACTGCCAACTGTTGTATCAGATGTAGAAGCATAGACCAAGGCATAGTGCTTAGAAGAGGAATGCATTGAAGATCACGCAGTCATTCTACAGACCTCAGATACTGGAATTTCTTTAAATTAATGAGAAGATGTTAACTGTAACCTTGTAGAGCACGCCAACACCCTAGAATGAGGCTGAATGCTGATAGCATCATAGCATGTAATAATATACCCAGAGACCCAGTAGCCTCAGGGTAGAGGCTGTGGATTCTTTAAATCGGTCTAATAGAAACAAACAGCCTAGGAAACCTCTGAAGCAGTTTGGTCCTATCAGCATAGAAGGCCAATTCTCATCTGACACCTAAGGTATGAAAGGGAACCTCCTGTAGAGAATTATGGGGGGGTAGGGGGGGAAGGGCGAGAGAAGAGAGACAAATAAATGGATGGATTATGATGAAACTTGGATGAGAGCTTGGGAGGAATTTAGGGAACAGACATAAGGAAACCATGTCATTTAAGAATATCATGAAAGAAGGATCTTTCCATTAAGTTTCAAATGTTTCCGACTCTTCAGGCTAACATTATGGCTACCAAAAAGGCCATATTCATACATAGGTTAAGTAAGAAGCAGGTCACCACTGGTTCAAAGGGAGGTCCTTTGAGACATCTAAGAACTAGACTGATATCCCAAGCCGCAGTGGGGGTCTTTCACTTGAGGGAATGAAAGGTTGTTATGGTAGCCAAGTGAACCCTGACTGAGCTGATTGATAATCCAATTTTCTTTAGTTACAGCAGGTAATCCAGGATAGCTGAGAGTGAGGAAAATCAGTTTTGGAGTCCTTGGAGTTGACAGTGATGGCTAAATCATTTCCACTTTTGAAGGTAAGTACTTTGAGGTGATTCTTTCCTACCACCTATTTTACCTCCACAGAACTGGCAGACTCTAACCCTGCAAACCATTGAGAATCCATGCCCTGAGGCAGAGAACTCCTAGGTTGGGATGAAGCAATTAACAGCCATCTTGGGGGAGGAGATGGGGGATGATCGGAAGCTTGATTGTTGGACAGGTGAAACAGATAAAGATACCAAGCTTGTTTCTGCCATGTTGGGACTATTAGAATAACCCTAGCTTTGTTCTGGCTGATTTTGTTCATCACCCTCAGTACAGAGGTGTTGGAGTAAATGTACAGAACAGGCTCTTTGTCCAGGGTAGGAGAAAGCCATCCCTTAGAGAATAATGGCCTAGACCTCTGCTCCTAAGCAAATCTGATGACACTTCCTGTTCACAGAGGGGACAAAGAGGTCCACTTCTGGAAATCCCCAAGTTTGAAATATGCCTTGGAGGGTCCAAGAGTCCAGCTCCAACTCACAATGCTTGGAGAAGTGCCTGTTGAAAGCATTGGCTGTGGTATTTTGAAGGCAAGGGAGCTAGATTGCTGAAATTCATATATGATGGATTAGGCACCAGTTCCACAACTTGATTGCTTCAGTGCCAGAGAGGGGTATCTCACTCCTCCTTGCCAGCTGATAAACATGTAGGCCACATTGTTGGTCATGACCCTGATTGGACTTGTCCCTGAAGAGAGGCAGAAAATGAAGGCAGGCATTCCTGACTCCCCTGAGTTCCAACACATTGCTATGGAGACTGGTTTCTTGAGGCAACCATCTGCCTGAATTGTATAAGCATTGACATGAGCTCTTCATCTTTACAGGAATGTATCTAGCATTATTGTTGGGATTGATTGGAGAAAAGGAATGCCTGCACTGATGCTGTCATGATCTTTCCACCAGTCTAGGAAATCTTTTACTTGGTGGGGAACTGAAACCTGTTTGTCTAAGCTGTGTCTGTTTGGTGAGTAGACTGCTTCTAGGGGTGGCTCAGATCAACAAAGGCCTAACCTTGCATGATCTGATTTTAAAAAAAAAAAAAAAAAAAAGTGCAAGCTGCCATGTGACCTAGAAGTGGGAGGCAGGTTCTCACTGAGGTTTGAGGGCTCCCTTCAGTAGTTCTGACTAGAAATGATATGGTTATGAATCGGTCCATGGGAAAGTAGGCCCTGGTGATCAACAAACCCAAGGACATCCCTACGAACTGTATTTTTTGTACAGGGGTCAATGTGGATTTTTTTACATTGAGTTGAAGACCCAATTCCAGGAACTGAGAAAGGGCCTTCTGTGTGGATGACAGTACTGCTTCATAAGACTGACCCTTGAACAGCCAATCATTGAGGTACAGGAATACTAAAATCACCTCTCAACTTTGAAACCTTTGAAAACACTCTCCGTGGCAAGGGGTGCACCCAGTATGGCAAATGATCCTGGCCTATAACAAAATGCAGTTATTTTCTGTGAGATGGGCATTATCGCTTTATGGAAATATGCATCTTGTAGGTTGAGAGATGAAAACCAATTCCCTTAATTCAGTGAAGGAATTATACCTGCCAGAGTCACCATCCTGAACTTCTGAGACTTCACAAATTTGTTGAGTAGCCTTAAGTCTAAAAATCAGTCTCCACCCTCCATTTTTCTTTGGTACAATGAAGTATCTTGAATACAAATCCTCTTTCTTGTGTTCAGCGTGAACAGGCTCTATTGCTCCTAAACAAAGAAGGCAAGTTTATTTCCTGTCTCAGTAAGAGAAACAGGTAACATTTTTAACAACTACATTTTGACCCAACTGTTGAGCAGAAGGCCATACACATAAAAGTCTCATCTGTAGTGCAGAGCTTCACTTGTGGATCATACATGACCCCAGCATAAGTTCTGGGTGCTCCTACATTTGTGTAGTCTAAACAATTCAGCTTTTTTGTCAACAATGTGCATCCAACAATTTAAAATCATTGCATGGCACCGAGCTTACATAAAATTAGCATTTACTTTCATAAGAACATACAGGGATTTCACATCGGCAGTAGTGTAAGACATTTTGGCTAGATGTCAAAAACAATTTGTTTCATAAACACACATGTACACACTTAACCAGTACTTTCTTATAACAATAAATATGAAATGTGTACCTTTACCCCAGGTTCTCAAATTATGTACTTGTATCAGTAATTTTAGATGCTTGTTTAGAAATGCCATTTATCCAATCCATTTGAATTACGTCAGACAGCACTAAGATTCAGCACAGATCTTTTAATTGTCCATAGACTTGTTTTGCTTCGGATTTTATTGATCGCTAAGAAACAGGAAATGGACAGTGTCTTCCCCTTGTGATATGTTTTGGGAGCTATTGCAATATAAATAGGAGCAAGAATACTTTTTCCTCTTTTCATGAAGAATTACCATTTCAAGAAATAAAAACCCATAGAACTTGTCTTTTCACTTGGGCCCATGATCTCTCAGCCCACTGAGTCCAAGAATACAAGGATCTGGCCACCTTCAACTCCTCCTAACCTGAACAGGAATTGAGAGAGGTGGTGCCTGACATCTTGCAGAATGAGGCCATTTGTATCTATTTAAAAAGGACAGATTCTAAGAAACCTACAAACATATTCATTTCAATGCCAGGCAGGAAAACAGATGTTTAATAAAAATTAGCAAATAAATTAGAACAATTATAATTTCACAAAATGTAAATTCTATTGTTACCCATTGGCTGAGTTATATCATAATAAATGGCTTGGGCACAAAAGAGACTCTTCCATATGTTCCAGCCCAACTATAAGAACCTATTTCTGGTTTTCTGTTTCCACTGTCAAATTGCACATATGCTGGCACCACTGCAGCTACAGAGTCCCTTTAGCAGCTCAATTCCCCCATCCACTTGCCTGCCTCTCCTACTCAACCCTCTGTTCCAATTCTCTCAACCACCTCACTACTGCTATATCCACCCACCACCTTCTTTAGAAAGCTCCTAAGATACTATTGATTTATTCCTCTTTCAGGAATTGAATAGGGTTTTTTTTATATGTATTTTAAACAAAAACAAAGGGCATCACTAACATTGCTGCATGACAGGTTCAACCCTGGATAGTTTTCAATGAAGAAATCTATAAGATCTAGAATCTAAAAGATCTAGTAATTTTAATAGGTTGATAGGGAATAGAGTTCATTTTCTGGAAATATGCTATGACATAAATCCTGTTTTCCAGTATCTTGTGTCTCAAAAATAAAAAACAGTTCTCTGAAAATGTTCATTCTGAAAGCTTATATTAATAAGGTTAAATTTTAAGTCTATTCCAACTCATGTAGGAATTAAAAACACCGTTTGCTCTTAGTGCAGGTGAACATTTGCTGTAAGTACTATTTTGGTTATGAACTACGCAGTCCATACTTAACCATCTGGTGTATTACCTGAGCATGTTGAATTTTTCTTAATTTCCTGTGAACATTCAAAAAATTTTGCAAGTAATTATTATAATTACTCTCTTTCTCCTGCTTCCCCCCAACACCAGAAATAAAAGACTGTTTGTTTTAATATACATATTAATCTCAATTAACCTCTCACCCTCAATTCAATACAGGCACAAGTGCACTCATTTAGACTCCTATCTACCCAACTACAAATCAGGTAGTTAAGGATGTAAAAAGGTATCATTACAGACCTAATTAGTTGTGCCTGCATTTAACTGGATCAGTAATATTGAAAGATGGATTGAGACTAACTGAAAATTATAGTCTTTGTCTTTCAGTTGTTTGATAATCCATCATGATCAATCAGTAAGTAATATGGTCCCAATCCTACAAATGCTTATACACATGCTGAAAGTTAAGCATATGTGTAATTATTTGCAGGATATGGACATATTTACTGTGATATGCAAGGAGTTATGTATGAGAACACAACCCCTTTGTGTTTCTGTACATTTGATACACACAAGTTTCTTTGAATGGACTTCAGGCTCCACACTCATCCCATTACACAGTTCAACTCAATTATCCTGTTGAAAGCCATTTACCTTTAGTTAAGTCGCTCCTTATTTCCTCTATGTATTTTTATTGATTTTTAATAAAGTAACAATTCAACAGTGCATTGAAAGTATCAGAATCCGGATACTACTATAGTATTTTACCAGTACACTAGAGATGCATATAATTTGATCATTGTTAACATTTTAACATCTGTTTCCAGAATGAGTAATCGTATCAGCATTCTTTCACATAGCTCTAACCGCCAATGAGAATCAATGTCGTATTCTTAGGTTGTGCTTGGGAATGTTCTTAGAAATTCGCTTGTCCTGTACATGGATTTCTTTTTAAAATTAAAGAAAAAGGATGCACAGGCATCCATTTAATTCTCCCATTTGTTAAGACAATACTGTTTCATTGCTTCATTCAAGCATTACCGAACTGCTAGCCACTGACAAAGGCACCAAAAAAAAAAAAAAAAAAAAAAAAAGGTTGGAGTGGCTGTCTTCTATTTATTTCTACAAGAAATCCATTTTTATTAGTCGTGTTAAACATGAATTGGCTAGGAATCATTCCAGAAAATTCATAACAGGATACAGACTTATAAACTTATATGTTGCTGCTTTTCCTTTCACTTTCAGAATTGTGCAAAAGTGAAATAACCATCTTACAGCTGAGCAATACTTTCTGTTCACTTTTAAAAATGGAAAGTGGCACAAAAGCCTTCCAACTTGAGTTGCACTTGCTATGAGAAGTAAAGAGCATTGATCATTTATGAGATGGTTCATTACCAGGTTTGACAACTAAGGTAAAAGCACTTTTAAGATTACAGTAAAACTTGTGGCATGTTAAAGTATTTCTGAATGTAGTCGCACAGATAGAATGTACAAGTGAATATATAACTAAGATCATAGAATCATTTGATACGATCCAAATGGTACCCGTGGGTCACTCCCAATCTCTAGGGCCAATACCAAATTTTACTTTCAGTAAACGTACATTAAGGAGAGACAGCATGCCCCAGTGCCTAGGCACTAGACTGGAAGTCAAGATATCAGGATTCTATTCACAGCTTTGTCACTGACTCCCTTTGCGAACTTGGGCAAGTCATTTCCACATTCTGCATCTCAGTTTCCTTCCCCTGGAAACTGAGACAATGCTGAGCCAGCTTTGGGCTAAGCTTGGATATCTATAGAGGAAGAGTTCAATATATGTCACAAGTATTCTTATCTAACTTTGTGGTGTAAACATCTAATGTTTGACTAGCAAGGGAAAGTTATTTACCTTACAATTCTGCTTCTTTGAAGATATAATCACTCAGATCCCTATTTTTAGATCACAAAACTCCAGTGGAAGACAGGTTGGGAACTCCCCATGTTCTTCAATTTTTGAGGGATTTTTAGTTGGGCCCCTTCCCTCCCATAACCCATTCAATCATGGTCCATTCCAACTACCAGTACCCCACTGCACTAACATTTTCAGTCAGCTCCTGAGGTATCAAATCAAGTACTGGGCTCTCCAGGGGCTGGGAATATTGTGAAGGCAATACCCTCTGACTCTGGGGAAGAATGCCTTGTGTCCCTCAAATGATCTCAGCCATCATGACACAGGGAGACAGGCTGTGACGTGTCAAGAATACAGAGTTTTATAGATTAACACACATCTTGAATTACACCCAGAAAAAGCTAGGAAGTCAGTGCACTGAATATAATATAGAAGCGATGTACTCATTTCATTAGATCAGTAGTTCTCAACCCAGGGCCCACGGGCTGCTTGCCACCCAATCAGCACACAGTTGAGGCCCATGTGACATCCTCAGGGCCATAAAAGTAGTATACATACTGTGTGGATGCATAACACAGAGAGCTGTGAAGGTTGAAGCCCAAGCCCGAACATCTACACTGCAATTAAACATCCTCTTAGCCCGAGCCCAAGTCAGCTGGCACAGGCCAGCTGTGGGTGTCTAACAGCAGTGTAGACATACCCTAAGGCCTGGTCTACACTACGACTTTAATTCGGATTTAGCTGCGTTAATCCGAATTAACCCTTCACCCGTCCACACTACAGAGCCAGTTAATTCGAATTAAAGGGCGCTTTAAATCGATTTCTGTACTCCACCTCGACGAACGGAGTAGCGTCAAAATCGATTTTGTTAATTCGAATTAGGGTTAGTGTGGCCGCACACCACCGAATTAATGTGATTAAAATAAATGGGGTAGTGTGGCCGCACACCACCGAATTAATGTGGTTAAAAACCGAATTAATGTGCTTAGTGTGGCCGTGCACAATCGAATTTATACAACCTGTTTCCCAAATTCGAATTATCTAAATTCGGATTAATCCTGTAGTGTAGACATACCCTTCGACTCACTGCCAGGAGGAATGTAGGAGTGGCAGTGTAGACATACCGTAAATATATTACATCTATGCAGTTACATTTATCAACCAAACATGATCCTCCTCATTGGAGATACGGCAACATTGAATGAGAAACTCTCTTAACCCCTATACACAGATTCTGCTCCTCCCTCATATGAAGCTAATTGAAGTCTATGGATTTGTGTTTTATGGAACACACGATACAAGCATTTCATCATATATTGGAATTTCTATCAGAGTGTCACCTAAACAGGCTCTAAACAGGATTAGACAAAACGGTGGTAAAAATGCCACTTGCCGCAGAAGCCCTGCCTATACGACATTTCCCCATGGGAAGGGCTAAATCAGTGAACCCATCGTGGGAAATGTTAAGAAAAAGTCTAGTGTAGAGACAGCCTTAGAACCAGCTACTGAGCTCAGACTAATCTGAGTTATACTTGTGTAAATTAGATTAAAATCCATCATTTAAACTTTATGCTAAGATTTTTCAATTAAAAAATGTATTTGAACATATTTAATATTTTGACAGTTGTCTAATATCCTGCAACTTTCTACCTCAAGACAGTGCATAATACACCAACGTATATGTCAGTAAGGGATTAGGAGATATTTATCTTCATTTGTCTATCATAAAAGCAAAAGATCAATAACCTTAGAAGAAACTTATAGCCTAGCTATACCGTAAGCTAAATAAAAAGTTACTAGAAGTATGCCACCACCGTGGTTTTTCCCCTGTTATGGAACCCAGACCTAAATAAACTGTTAAACACTTAGTGTAAAGGTATGCCAAACATTTCTCAGAACTTTCTTAAGGTCCCAACAAAGACTCAACCTTTTCTGCAAAATGAGGCCTAGGTTAAATATTTTATTTGGCTCCTTAAGATGGACTGAGAAGTTGGGCATGAGCTCCAGATCAGTTCTTGGACTCACATCAAACACTATCCTGTCATTTATCCAGTCAGTCAAAACAACGTTTTCCATCTAAACCTTTAATGTTTATGTCCTGAAAAACTGCTAATTGAATCCAGTTCCTGAAATCCATTTTTAGAATCTATACCATCCAGTTTAAAGATAATGAACAAAAAAAAAAGTAAGTATTACACACTGATTACAGAATTAATCCCATCAATGTTCAAGCCAAAACAGAAGACTGCTAGTTTCATAAAGCCAAAGAAAATTAAGATTAAATAACATTTGTCAGATTTAGAGAGCAAATTACTTTAAAAAACACTGGAATATAAGGATTTTGATTCCAAACAATTTTAGCATTCAAGAGTTCTCAGACTGCTTTTCCAATCAAAATGGGTAATCAAAACCACACAGAGTACTCCAGACTATTCCCAAGCAAGAACTGACATCGGTTCAATTAATAAAATTCAATTCACCACTTATACCAACTTTCCTTAAGCATGTAAAACTTCCTTATAACAACTGATCTTGCGTGTAAATCAGTTACGATTAATGAAAGCACAAAATACCTCAACATATCAGATGTATATTAAGAAACAGACTGATGCCTCATGCAAATCTCTGAAAATCAGAGTTGCTCAGTACCAATTCCAAACAGTTATTGAGATTGCAAGATTCTTTCTGAAGTCAACTTTGTGTGTATTTTCTTTTCAGTATTTCTCTTCCCATATTTTATTAGCAAGGACATATGCTCAAAAATAGTATACTTGTTCCTAAAGAATATACATGCCTTTTCTTGGGATTGAATGCATCATAATTGTACACTTTACTAAAATTCAATAAATAACGGGGGGGGGGGGAAATCTACCCCTGCTGTTTATTTCTTCACCACAATCATAACCCTCTGCAATGTACCTATGTTGTCACAGACAGAACATTATGTCCCTAGATCTTTAATAAAGGGAAGAGAAATCCAGAGGTGAAAAAGGACAATTCCTTAAACAGATTTTTGTTCACAGTTTTCCATTAAGCCACAGCAGATTTATAAAGTTTTAAAAAGATTGCTTTTCTGATAGTGCTCAGAGAAACTAAGCTATCAGCCAGAGACCCAAAAGTGCAGAACAGTATTTTAAAATCTAATATTGTCCCACACATCAGCCCAGCTACACTCATCTCAAAAGTTTATTTCTAAGGAGTTCAGCACATGGGCACTATAATGGCCCTGCATAAAAACCTCTTTTACAAGATTAGTCCAAATAAGTTCCAAAATATAATGTAAGCAATTATAAGTAATTATAAGAAAAAATCTACAGTAGTCTAGAAAATAAAGTCATTTTTCTACCTACTCAGAATTATTTTAAAAAGTTAAATGCAGTAACTTTAAGAAATTTTTTGCATTAGCAGTTAAACTGGAAATTCTGCACATGCCATTAAAATTACATAATTTCAAAAACGCAGTAACTATTTTTAGGCTTTTTTAAAACAACTAATTTATTTTGCAAAGCACAGCCATTAAGTTGGTTCAATAAGCTGTTGGAAGACAAACAATATTTTAAATATTTATTTTAAATCTTGTATTTTCATGCACTGAGGTCACAATTTAGGGTACAAAATGTGTTTTTTAAATTCACTCTTTTCTCGCAAGTCTTCAGTGATTATTTTTCAGAGGCAGACAAGCTTTATCCATATTTATAAACGTTTCTCCATTTTTATCTTCTTACATTGCCCTCATCACTACAAAAGAAGCACATTCCAAGTATTTAGAAACAGAAATAATGTCTTTCTTCCTTCCCAGCATGTAGACTGAAATAGTTTACTTTTATGTATACAATATACATAAATATTGTTAAAGGCCAAGTTTTTTTTAAAAGGTATTTTTTCCTACAGAAGGAGGAACTATATCCAACGAATTGTTTACAATCTCAACTAAGGAAGCTGACTTGAAAACAGCAACACAAAAGATCAAAACAAAGGGGACAAAGGGCCTGATAGTTTGTTTCACGATTACACAGAAAAGACGGGCTGAGAGGGTGAGAAACAACCTAAGGTACCTAGCGCCTAAAAAGTTACAATGGCCTCCTGCCCGCCCCCCACCCCCTTCCCTAAAAAATACAACTATTCCAAAAGCAGATCCGGCATGTTACAGACTTCGTGCAATAATTCTAGTGAACTCAGGTTTAATCTAGATTCTGACTACAGGGAGGCGGAGAGCACCGATACCTCCACCCCACCACACACACACTGCCCAGGGCTTCACCTCTCCTAACGAAGGCGTGTTTATTACTTAGAGTAAACAATCCGGTTTGATAATCGATGCCACTACAACGCTGTGCAAAGACGGTTCCTTCGTGGCACACGGACCCCTTAGCAACCCGCCCCCTGCTGCGGAGCACTGCGGGAAGGGGGTGCTGGGAGAGAGTTTACTTTTTCCTCAGGCCTGAGTCTCCAAGCCCCAGGTTCAATCTCAAATACACATGGAGGGAGCTCGATCCCACCTCTCCAGCTGGGCTTGCTGCTTGCGGAGTTTAGAAAACAGAGAAAGGGACTTTCCCCAGTGTCCCCCTTGCCTTTAACCCCCCCCCCCAACCTAACAGCCACACTCCTCCTCGCCCCACACACCGCCCGCCCGCCCCAACCAGACCTTCCCTTCCCCCATCTACTCCCCACCTTAGCCTGCCTCCCCACAACGGCTCCCGCCCCCCAACTCGGCCCCTACCCTCCTGAACCATCCCCCCTTCTCCCCAAAGCAGCCCCGTACCCCCCCAAACCAGGCTCCCCCCGCCACCTACCCCCTTGCCGTCTCCTCACAAAGCCCGGCTCTTGGCCCCCGGCCCCCTTCTCCCCGCCACCGCTGCGCCCCTCTCCGCCTTCCCACGGTCTCCTCCCGTCCCCGCGGCCGGCGGCGGAGCAGACCCGCTCGGCGGGCCCCAGGCTCGGTCCCGGCGGCTCCCCGACCCCTCCTCACCTGTCAGTCGCAGCTTGACGGGCCCGTTCCTCCGGGCCCCCTGGTTGGACATGTCCCCGGCCGCTGCTGGGGCTCGGCGCTGCCTTCGCCGGGGCTGCCCCTGCCTCTGGGGCCGGGCAGGAAGGGGGGACGCGCTAATGGAGTCGGGCTGGGCGCTCAGGGCAGCGGCGGCGGCGGCCGCCGGACGAGGAGAAGCCCGGATGTGCCCAGCGCCGCCATAAGCGGGGCCAGCGCCGAGGAGGAGGCGCCGCCGCCGCCTTCCCCCGCCCCCTGCCCGGGGCCCTGGCGGCGAGTACAACAAAGCCCGGGACAGCGCGTACCGCGGCGGCCGGCCGCCTCCCTTCCTCCGGGACTGGGCCTGGTACCAGCCTAGCCCCCAAGTGGGGATGAAGCCCCCCCCGTGTCCCTGCAGCTTCCTTCCTGCCTCGGAGAAAAGGGCCCCTGTGCTCCCCTCAGTACCCCATTTCCTCTCTACCCCCGGGGAGAAGGGGGTGTCTGCCCCGTCAGCACCCCCTGCCACTGGGATACCCACATGTCCTCACTACCCCTTGGGGAGGGGGCTGTCTGCCCCCATAGCAGTCCCCTTGCCCTTTGGGGATGCCCCCATATCGTCACTACCCTTTGGGGAGGGGGCTTCCTTCCCCTTAGCATTCCCCTTGCCCTTTGGGGATGCCCCCATGTCCTCACTACCCCATGGGGCTGCCTCCTCCCCACACACTACTGCGTATAGAGCTCCCTGTGTATCTTTAACTCCCCCCAGGGAAAAGCCCCCCTCAGCTATCCCCTGCCATTGGGTGAGGGTACCCTTGTGGCTCCTCAATACCATCCATGGTGGATGGGACCCTTGTGTCTTCCTTTCTCCCTCAAGCTGGGCCCTCTCATCCCTTGCCTCCCACAGATGGGGCCCCTCTCATTGGGATGGTGCCCTTGTACCAATTTTCTGGGAATTACACCCTCCTGTGTGTTTCTTACCCCCCCCCCCAAATCTCACCCCTTCCTAAGGAAGACACCACCTTGCACTGTGGATGCTGTTCCTTTTGCCCCTAAATGTTGACCAGGGGAGACTTGTAACACTATGATGGGCAAAATAGCATCAAGTGTGACTAATAATTCCCACCCTGGAGTTGAAAGGCTCAGAGAAATGTAGGCGCAAATCATATTGTAAGTCAAGGGGTAGAAAAAGGAGTAGGAAGTTATTAGTAGCGGGTGGGGTGAAGATTTATGTATTGAAAAAAAAAAGATTCAAAAGTAAAATAAGTTTATGGGATACAAATGTATAAGTAGATTGTGATACCTTTCTCACATCGAGTAGTACCCTGTTCCTGTTCCCCCAGTATGATGAGACTACTTGTGATGTAGGGTACTTTTCAGGATAAGGGTATCATAATCTAACCATGAAAACCATTACAACTCAGGTAAATCCACCATTTATGTGTGATTTGGTTGCAGTAGAAAAGTGAGGGAAATTCCTGCACACACACTCTGAAATTCTCAAAAAAAGACTGATACAGATCCCGATTCTCAGTGTAACTCTTCTGTCTTCCAGATCCAGTGGCAACTATTCCAGAGAATGCCAGGCCTTTCAACACACCCTCCACTACGGGGACTCCAAAGCAGCAAGAGGATTTAAGGAAGGGTATCTGTATCTTAATGAACAACCCAGGAATTACAATAGAGGCTGGAGGGCAACTTTCAAAAGTGCCCTACATTAATGAAAGACAATCCTGGGACCAACACAACTACACTGCATACCCTAAATTAAATGAGAACACTGGTGTAGCTAAAAATGGGCAAGGTACTCCCACTTAAAATTATGAGTTTGAGGTGCCATTGTAAAATTTCCATGAAGATTGAGATCGATAGGAAACTACTGGCTTTGTAAGCAGACTGCTAATTATATTTGATATTATTTCTGATGCTCACCCAGCTTCTCTGATAGCAGAATGGGACCTATGTAATGAAACTAAGGTATTTGGCACTGCACAAACTGAAAAACTAGAATACAAATTAAAACATAATATTCAATATTAAAAAGCCAAACAAAAATTATATCCTCAGTACTCCTCACATACTTTCCCTGCTAATTTTGTATTGCTTTGTACACCCATACAAGTTGAATGAGGTCTCAATTATCTGGCTTAGTGCAAGAGACTCCAGCATATCATTTCTGCTACAATAACTATCTCCAGTGCAATAGCTGTTTTGATTAGAAGACTACATTCTTGCCTTTAAGGTGAATGTTTTGGCTTTTTATTTTTTAATTTGGTCCATTTAATAAACTATTGTTTTTCCATAGGGTTTCCTTCAGTACAATTCTATCATAGCACTGGGTTGTACTGGACCTAAAGAAACCACCCAATTTTGTTTTCACCCAATTTTGGAGTCCCATACTGTTCTTCCAGCTGAGAAGGACAGATGGCAGCACTCCCAGCCCAGGGTATGAGAAAATGGGATCAGAAATTGAATGTAGCAGGACTTCCACGTGGTAGTGCAGAAGACTAAGCCACTAGGCTATCCATTATGTTAAACTAGTCTAATGTTTTTAATATTTCATTTCATTGTTTATTTTTAAAAGTACTATTGTAAGACTATATAGGGCAGAGAGGGAAGCTCATATTGACGTAATACCAATGTATGACACCTACCTTTAAAATAAAACCTTCAATTGATAACATGCTGTACAGCACTACACAGAAACTACATAAATGTGTATTAGCAGATAGAGCCGTCATATCTCTTCAGGGCAAAGATTGTGTCTTATAGGTTTGGACAATGCCTTGGACATTGTGCCACAATTCAATGAACAATCTGTTTAAATCCACATAGGACCTTGCTATCTGCTGGATTTGATTTCAGAATCGAGTGATCATTAAAAAACAAACAAAATGGCTACTTGCTTTTATTTATGCACTACCTTGTAACATCTTGTAAAAACTGCAAGATCTTCCTAGGGAATATGTCCCTTGCAACTCCTTTTCAACACAGAATTCATAATCTGCAGTTCTCACTGTAAATGATTCTTGAACATGGCTTTTTGATATGTCTGGGAATTGTGCAAGATCTTTTGGAAGAGCTTTTTAAGTCCCGGAGGGCTCCAAATATGCTATCTGTGGAATTACACATTGTACCGGGATATTGTAAGATACTGCTTTCGACATAATTCTATTGGGTCATTGTGACCTCAATAAAACCATTATGATTCTTCCATTTACACTGTTTGGGATGAGTGGTTCTCTATGTTATTAAAAATTTTATGAAAGGTGCATGTATAACAGCTACTTTTCAAAGTTAAATAACCAGACATTTTCTGAAACAAAAGAACATGGGCAGAGTTATTGCTTGAGAAATTCATTTTTTAAAGAAATATAAAAATCGTGTTTTTTTTTTAAATTGGTCAAATATCTGAAAACACCACATTTTAACCTCTCTATTCAGACAACTCCGGTGTGATTTTTCACAGGTGCTGAGCATCTCTGTAAGGGCTTGATCCAAAGCCCACTGAAGTCAGTTGGCTTCTTTTCATGGACTTCAAGGGGCTTTGGCTCAAGCCACTGGTTGTTAGCTTCAGCTCAGAACATACTGAAATTCTCTTGGATTACCCTTCAATGGGATTCCACACAGGCTCAAGGGTCAACAGTAGCAGATCCTAGTGCAGGATAGGAATCTAAGGCCCAGATCCACAAAGTTACTTAGGCATCTAAACACCAGACTTAGGTGCCTCAATCCCAGTTTTGGCTCCATTGTGATCCACAAAACTCCCACCTAACCCCTTTAGGAACCTAAACTTACTCAACACCTAAATTTTCAAGGTAAAAGTTCCCTAGGCACCTATGTTTCTGCCTCTGGGTATGTGCACGGCTGTCTCACTCTTAAGTGTACAGATGCCTATCTCCCACCTAAGCCCCAGAGCAATTCAGAAACTTTGCAGAAGATAGGCATTCATCTGCCTAGGTCATGTGTGGTGTGGTCATGGTAGGTGTGCTCAGAGGAGGTGGGGATTACCCCCCTTCTAGCTCAGTGGTTAGAGCACTCTTCTGGCATTTGGGAGACCTGGGTTCAGTCCTCCCCTTGGGTGGGAAGGGAAGGTTTTGAGCAGGAGTCTATCAGGAAAATGTTCTGACCACTGAGCTATGGAATATTCTGATGTAGGGACTCCTCAGGTGTATCAATAATTAGAGTCATTGGAGTAGGGGGACTGAATGCTGGGTCCCTAACCACTGGACTACAGAGTCATTGCCCTCCATCTCTGGCCCAATGATTCTGTTCCACTGTGGATAAACAGTCACTGGGCCAGAGAGAGAGTAGTGGGCACCACCTCCTCCTCTGGCCATTTTGGATGGAGAAATGCAGGGGCCTAACTCATTCCCAAAAGATGCCTTCAGTGCCTCAGAGTATGTCTACACAGCAAAGAAAACCCATGGCTGGCCTCTGCCAGGTGACTCAGGCTAAGGGGCTGTTTCATTGCTGTGTAGACTTCCAGGCACAGGCTGGAGCCTAAGCTTTGGGACCCTCCCACCCCACAGGGTCCTAGAGCCCAGCAATTAAACAGCCCCGCAGCCCGAGTCCCTGACTCCAGGACAGCACCTGCCGACCAGACTTAGGAAAGAGAGGGGCAAGGCTTAGGACACACCTCTCTCCTGGTCATCTCCTATCAGCTAGCTTAGATATCTCCCTGCCTAGCCTACTTGACTTTTGTGGATTGCATTCTTAGGAGCCTCTCTCTCCCTATTCATTGTATGGGAGCCTAGGCACCTAGCTCAGGCTTTGTGGATCATAGTAGTAGTATTCCTGCGATTTTCCAGGCACCAACAAGTTAGGCACCGTGATGCCCAGAGTTACATCGCCTAAGTCCCTTTGTGGGTCTGGTATTAGAATGAAAATTGGAGGTTAAGCCTCCAAAGTGACCAGTGTCTCCCATAAAATACTTAATCCCAGTGAATTCAATGAAAGCTGAAGTTGTTAAGCACTTTGCAAGACTGTGTCCTTAATTAGACTTATGCATGAGTTGGGTTCTCAGGGATTATTTGTACGGGGTTTACTGGTTTATGCAATTGTAATTGATATAGGTCTCTTTTCCTATTTATTAATATCATGTATTTGCATATTCTTATTTGTCAAAACAATTGGCATATTCAATACATTTAATTTTTTTGAACCTTTGTATCATCAAATAAGTATCTTTCATGGAGACTATTTGTGTCTTTCTTGTTTTGTTATTTTCAATCTATGAAAAGTCTTTTTAACACATCCTAGCTACCATGTTAATATCCCGGTGTGCCACACCATAAATTTATTTTGACCAGCTAAGACGTGTTTAAAAAAAAAAACGGTTACTCACCTTCTCATAACTGTTGTTCTTCGAGATGTGTTGTTCACATCCATTCCAATCAGGTGGGTGTGTGTGCGCTGCATGCACGGTCATCAGAAACTTTTTCCCTTAGCAGCTGCCGTTGGGTTGGCTCGAGAGCCCCCTGGAGTGGCGCCTTCATGGTGCTCAATATAGGACTCTGCTGACCCGACCCCCCTTCAGTTCCTTCTTGCCAGCTACTCCGACAGAGGGGAAGGTCGGTGGGTATTGGAATGGATGTGAACAACACATCTAGAAGAACAATAGTTACAAGAAGGTGAGTAACCGTTTCATTCACTGCCGTGACCACCAGGGAGCAAGGGTGTGGGTGAGAGAATAAGTACTCGTATCCCTGAGATGGGACAAAGTACTTCCTCTCTATGCCCCCGGCGGTGGGCGGAATGGAGGCTGGAGTCTGCCACAGGGTCGTCTTATTATTTTGTATGGTCATTATTCGTGGTAATGCCACCCGGGAAGGACCTTCTGGTGCAAGAATATCTACCATTGAGTTCTCTGTTTCAGCCACTTCCTCCATCTGCAGGCCTATTTTGCGGGCAATGCGGGGGAGCAAGTCTTGGTGCGCCCTGTGGTCGATGGGCGGGGGTCTTGAAACTGACGCACCTGCCACCATCTCCTCAGGCAAGGACGATGATGTGGCAAAGTGAAGGTACAGGGTCCTCACAGCCCTCTAGCTGCCCCAAATGTGGGATACATGGCAAATTGTCACCTCTACTCTTGCGAGCAGAAGACATTCAGATCAGGCCATACTCTGACAGGGAGAGAGGCCAGGTTCATAGTATCTGGGCTCTGCGGGTTGGGGCTGAGGGCACAGCCATTTTCTGTCCTATCATTCCTTCCCCAGTTTCTGTGTGGAATCACTAAGTAAGACAATGTCAGCAATTTTTACTCACTGTCCCCTTTGCTGAGTAAAGCCCCTGAGTGGGGGGGACAAAGAGCAGCAGCCAGGAAAAGAACCCACGCAGGAGCCATGGTTACAAGGGTGTCAGGAACCTTTGCAAAGCAGTTCTCAGAGAATTTGTTTGCTTACGGTGGTCAAGGCCCATGCACTGCCACAAGAGTATACTTCACTCCCCCAACAAAACAATGCAACGGACATTCTGGGACTCAAGGCGTTTCTTGTCCTCTATATAGGTTTATTTCCACCCCAATAATCTTCTCATAGAGGATGCATCAGACATTACATGGATACTTCATTATTGGGGCTTATATGTATAAAGTACATGTTGCTCTCAAACCATCTCATTTCAAGGGTAAAAAGAAGCTGCACATTTTATGGAGCTAATCTTGTGATGTAAGTGTTTAAGTATTACCATTAAATGCTGACAAGTGATCTGTATTTCACTCTAGGCTGATATCACTGAGTAACAAATCCTTTCAAGATGAGGTAGCTAGCTCAGATCCAGAGGGAAGGGAGTGCCTTTTCTCGCCCAACAGCTCACTTGTTGGATGGCAGCTGCACTGACAGGCTCAGAAGGGAGTTCCATCCAGTCATCCTCAGCCAGAAGGCTAGTGATTGAGACATGGAGTCTCAAGGGTAGGCAGGAATGTGTAAAGAAAGGAAGAACTGAAGCATCTTTCGGGCTCCAACAGAGATGTGGAGGAGCCATTGGGGAGATAAAATAATTTAATAGTTGATATCATTGGTTAGTAAAAGTTTTTGAATAAATGTGTAGAGATACAAAAACTGCTGTTCTATGGCTGCATACCACAGAAATTTGATTCTTGAATTTCCCACTATGCAGAAAGAAAAGGCTTTACATTTACAGAGGTTTCTCAAGGGATTTAGTGTGTTTTACTGGAAAACATAAACACGTCTATAACCAAATAGTGTTTGTTTTCAGAAAAGGAAATGTGTAGCTAAATTCTTAGAGGTGATGTCCTTTCCATCTTTAGAGACAGAAGAGGATGCTGGAAATGTGTTCCTCAGAATTTGGTATGTGTTCAACAAAGAGAAACACCCCTGGAATTAACACAAAGATTATAATCTCAAGTCTTCCTACAAAAGGTTTAGTCACACCATTCCTTTAAACAATCATGAGAGAGCTGGCTGGTATTATACCACATTCTTCACTGGCGTATGCAGTGATTTGATGGAAGCAAAGGTTTCCATCATGATAGTGTTAAGGCTTGGTGGGGAAATAGAAGGTTATAATGGTATTTTCTAAGGCAAAGATTTGTTTGTAACAAGTGTTCTTCAACTTTGCTACTTTCGATTTCCTGCTGTTAGTCTCTCTTTCTCTGAGCCTGATCCTTCTCTCACGTACACTGGTGTAAATAAGGAGCAACTCCACTGGAGTCAATGGAGTTAAAATTAGCATAGGTAGTAAGCGCAGTGCAGTCCCATTCTCTGTGTTTTCCTTTTCCTCTATGGCATGCTGTTTGTGGAATTTGCAACTGCAGTGGACAGACTGTGCTTATTTTTTCCACCTAATGATACAGTTCTGAGTGTAAAAGGTAATACCACAATAAGCATCCAGACAAAGCAAATTAAAATGTTAATCTATCAAACTCAAAACTATTTTAGGAGGATAAATCTGGACTCTTTCTACAATAACTATTGCCTTCAGTCTTCACAACTCCAGCTACGTGAATAACGTAGCTGGAGTCGACGTACCTTAGGTCGAGTTACCACGGGGTCTACACCGCGGGGGGTGTCGACTTACCTTACTCTTCTCGTCAGGTGTAGAGTACAGGGGTCGACTGGAGAACAATCTGCTGTTGATTTGGTGGGTCTTCACTAGACCAGTGGATCGATCTCAGTGTGTCCAACTTTTTTCTTTTTCACTACTACTTACCCACACTGGTAACAATGAGCTTTTAAAATAGCTGTTTGCAATACTAGATACAGTCTCTTGATCTGAACATTTACATGTTCAGTGTTCTGTCTCCCTTCCTTTTTAGTCAATTCTCTCCCAACAAAATTCCATGCAAAACATTTAAAAATAAAAAAAGTCATGGTACTTACATGTTTGCAGACATCACACATTATTCACTCTGCTTGCATGTTATATTCCTCCCTCCCACCTCTTTGTCGGTCTTGTAAGCTTTTCAGAGCAGGGGCTGTCTCTTACTTTGTGTTTGTACAGTGCCACGCCCAATTAAGCCTTACCTCAGTTGGGCTCCATAGGCACTCCCTAATATTAATTAATAATAATACAAATTTACAACATTAAACTTGGACAATATCTTATTAAAATAAAATCTAGACAAACAACTCCCATAAGAAAGAAAGAAAGAAAAAGCAGGGCAGTTCCGTTAACTACAGGTAACGTAATATTCTTTCAGAGTATATCCTTACTACGTTGAAACATGCAGTAAAAGTTCAGCAAACAATAGCTATTGGTCTGTGGGGATTCTTCAGGCACCGACCCCCATTGAGAGCACTGCAAAGTCAAGAAAGGAGGGTCTAGAAATGATGATGGGTTTGGAACAAGTGCTCGTGTTGCTTCACTGTCTGGAAGAGATAATGAAATAAAATAAGGCCTGATTCTGCCATTTTCACTCACACTGAATAGAATCTTAATCCTCAAGGAACCAAGTTTATTTCTTTAGGTCATGACTTCCTGGAGACCACAGAGAATGCTGTTCTCTTATGACCTCCCTCAACCAAGGCCTCTCCATAGACATCTTTGCTTGCAATGGCCATTGTCCCTCTAGCCAGAACCATACCCTTTCTCCACTTTGGCAATGTCTACACTACCACTTACGTCGCTCAGGGGTGTGAATAAGCACCAATGTGGACAGCGCTATGCTGGCAGGAGAGCTTCTCCCGCCCCGCGGACATAGCTTCTGCCACTTGTTGGGGGTGGATTAATAAAGTCAAGAGGAGAGCTCTCTCCCATCTGCTTAGAGCAGCTAATGTAAGCGTAGCCATTTGTCAGGCTCTCTTTCAGTGATGTCTATACTGCAATTAAGAACCCACGGCTGGCCCAGGCCTTGTTCTGTCTGTTGAGCAGTACAGTGGACCAGATGCATATGCCCAGATCAGTACTTCATCTTGGTTGTAACAGGTCCGTGGGCCATAAATCTGACATTTTAATGCAGAGAGACAAAGAAAACTATCCCACAATGGACAATTTCTTCATCACAGCAACATAATGAGCAGAAATGTCTAAACAGAAGCTCTGCTTCTCACTAAGATTTCCTTTGGCACGTAGAGACAATGCTTGTGTAAAAGGTCAAGATTCAATCAATTTCTCAGGCTGGAGAGCAAGATGGAGCTCCGTCTCAGCAGAATAAAATAGGAAGGACGTCTCCACCCCTCCACCAGCTGCTGAAAAGAGGACAGTAGCTTGCAGTGACAGATATCATCGCCCTCTCAGACAGGATGCGTTTTGGGAAATGATGCATCTCTGAAGGGAAATGACTGCAACTGTGACTGCAAAAAAAGAAAAAACCACAGAGAGACCCCCCCCCCCCCCGCACGACAGGATTTTCCAGTGGTTAGTCATTTAGATAAATCCTATAACTCCAACCACAGCAGATTAGTAATTGAGGCGCACACATTTCATTTACTCCTTCAACTATTTTGTTTCCTAATTATGTCCTGCTGGATGGCAGTGTCCTCATGTTACTTTATAAAAGTAAGACATGCAAACTCGTTAAAGAGTGGATAGGCATTGAAACAGGCGAACCAGGTGCATCATAGTATCTTATGGAGTAGCCAGAGGCTAAAAATCCCTTTATGAAAGAAACAAATGTAATATTAATTTGAAGTGAGAAGGCATTGGACTAGTGTTTAGAGCAGGTGACTGGGAGTCAAAGAAAAAAAAATTCTGCTCTCATTTATACCAGTATAACCCCTGTGTAACCTAGTTGGCCCCAAGACTTCTGAGTTCTAGTCCCAGTTTTGTGTCCCATGTGAAGTCATCAAACTTCTCTGCCCCTGGGTGTAGTGTTGTTTTTCAGAACCTATGCTTCAGTACTGTTTTTTGCATAGCACTTGTATGCAATCTTATAGTAACAAACCAGGATGTATGAACACAGAGAGGAAAATTACTGTGGAAACCAATGTCATATTTCAAGAGATGGTCTAGTGACATAGGACTAGAAGTCATTCCTAATTCTGCCTCCCTATGGGCTCCCATTGAAATTAGTGGGTGAGTTTCTTCTTTAACTTAAACCAATGGAAATCAAGAGTAACTCTACTGAACATTATATAACCTGTGTATTGAGAGGGGGATTAGGCTCAATGACTTCAGTCGGAGCAGGATCAGCCCTACATAACCTTGGCCAAGTCACTTAGTTCAACAGTTTCAAAAGCAGCCATATGTTCTGGGTGCCCAACATGAGACACACCTGAGCCTAAATTGCAGAAATGCTGAGTGCTCATAACTTCCATTGAAGTCAGTGGGACCTGTGAGTGAAAAATACTGTGGAAAAGCAGGCTCAAGGTGTCTCAAACTCATCATCCCAAAAATCAGCCACCCAAAACCAGAGGCCACTCTTGAAATTATTACCGTCACCCTCTCTTCACCTCCGTTTATTCATCTGTAAAGTAGTGATAATAGTACAAACTTTCCTCAGAGTGAGGAGAGGTTTAATTGAGGTTTGTAAAGCGCTGTGAGCGCCAGCTGTTAAGTATTCTCATTTAAATTATTAAAGGTACCTTGACTACCCCTTTATAAGAATTATGGGCCTGATCTTGTAACTCCCAAAGCTCACCTTGCTTTGTGTATGGAGCAGCTGCATGATCAGGTCCCATATACTTTTGTTTGTTCGACGTGAGTGGATTAATAAAAACCTAGAATCTTATAGAATAAGATAGTATTGTTGTTAACTATCTTGGTGAGGCATATGGGAGATTTATCTTGTCACTGTATTAATGTCTATCTACAACTGTTATGTGAATTAACTTGAAAGGTTTATGTTTCTAACATAGTATGCACTAGAAAATAATAGTAAGCATAACTTTGTAACCCAGTAAAAGGGTTAATGTTTCACATTTAGTGAGAGCACCATCTTTTTTCGTCTCATCTCAAGGCCAGGTCTCACTAGGAACAGTTCTAGAGGCGATCAGAGTAGATGATCACAAGGGTGCCTTCTGGCCTTAGAATATATGACCTTGTTAAATAGTATGAAAGCATATTTGGGATTGATGTAGCACCCCCTGGTGGACCACTTTAATATCAATATACTACATAGCTATGAACATGCATCTTGAGCAGATATTGGACCAACATTACACTGCAGGATGGTAGCATTGTCTTCAAAGCCCTCTCCCACAAAAGTACAGTCCCTACAATATTCTTTTTATAAAGTAAATTGGTTATTCATTTAAGACTGCCCCCAACGATTTTCAATATCTGCAGATTTTTGCACTGAAAACTATTGTATCAACAGTGTCAGGAGAAAGCTGGAGGATTGAGAGCTGGGGAATGGAAACATGGAGCTTCTGGCATTCAAAGCAGTTGAAGCTTTTGATATTGGGGAGTAGGTGGTTCTCTTCACCTTTTCAATTTTGGGCAAGGGTGGAGGCAATTGTAAATTGGATGGCAGTTTAAATTAATCATTACTTACTCCAACAAGCCTTAACAGCAACTAGCTCCTTGGTGTCCCAGCTCTAAAGATGAATGCAATATGCCTTAAAGGGTTATCCGCTACACAAACATTCTAGACTGTTTGATGCACAAACATTATTTTGCTAAATAGCATAGTTGATACAGCCATAGAGTATAAAATAGACAAGTTATAATCCCTTGCAAGTAGCTGCAGTAGAGCCGTGCACATAACCCATTTTTCAGTTCAGTAACCAACCAAAAAAACCCAACATTATTTTAGGTCAAATGAAACATTTGATTTTTTTTTTTTTAAATATCTTTTATCTGTATTTGAAATAAAATTTTAGGCACAAAATAATTGTTTAAAATCAAAGTTTAAATGTTTCTAAAGTGTCAAAAACATTACAATTTGCCATCCCAACTGAAACATTTTGATTAATTTGACTAATTCATGAAGTATTTGTTGAACTAATCTGCATTTCTCTTCCCCCCTCCCCCCGGTGTAAAAACAAGTTTAATCTGAAAAATTTCACCCCGTTCTACAATAGAGCATTTTTCATGCTGAGGATGCCCAGGTGATTTATAATGTTGACTCACCTACTTCTGAAATGCAGTCCTCATACGGGTAGCCATAGCAGCCATCCTGTTTAAGCAGCTGTATAGTATTCTTAAATGGGTAAGTTATGAACATTTATAATTAAATTTACAGTGAGAAAGTCTGTAAAGTGTAGGGATGGAAAGTGGTAGTTACACTAAGAGAGATAACAGATAGTCAGGGCACCATTTTTAAAGTTCTTGTGTTAAGTAGCAGCTTCAACAGCACAGCAGCCTCTAGGCCAGGAGTAGAAGCAGCAAGAGTGCTACCTACTAAAATCACAAATACCATTTCATAGATCTCATTCAAGTACTCACCAGGTCCAATCCCGACTAGTTTCTAGAACTTCAGATTATAGCACAAGGTTGTATGGTGATATCAGAATAAAGGACAGTTACCTGTTCCGTAACTGGCATTCTTCGAGATGTGTTGCTCATGTCTCTTCCACAGTAGGTGTGCACGTTCGCCACGTGCACCGGTGCCAGAAGTTTTTCCCTCAGCAGTACCCATAGGGGGAGCGTTGCTGCGACTCCTGGAGTGGCGCCTCTATAGCGCACTATAAGGGGAGCCGCGAGCTCCCCCCACCCTCAGTTCCTTCTTGCCGGACCAACTCTGACAGAGGGGAAGGAGGGTGGGATGTGGAATAGACATGAGCAACACATCTCGAAGAACGCCAGTTACGGAACAGGTAACTGTCCTTTCTTCTTTGAGTGCTTCTCATGTGTATTCCACAGTAGGTGACTGCAAGCTATGTCTGATGGAGGTGGGTAGGAGTTCACAGATTCCCTGGCTGAAGCACAGCTCTACCGAAACGAGAGTCATCCCTGGCGTGGGAGACAATCGCATACTGCGACGTGAACGTGTGTGCTGAGGACCAGGTAGCGGCTCTACAGATGTCCTGGATAGGGGCATGGGCCACAAAGGCAGCTGACGAGGCATGAGCCCTTGTCGAGTGAGCCCTTACGATAGGTGGTGCGGGAACCCCTGCTAGGTCGTAGCATGTGTGGATGCACGATGTAATCCACCGGGAAAGCCTCTGGGTGGAGATTGGTTGACCCCTCATGCGCTCGGCTGAAGCAACAAAGAGTTGCAAAGACCTGCGGAACGTCTTAGTCCGATCCAGATAAAAAGCCAGTGCTCTGCGCACACTGAGCATATGGAGGCAGCATTCCTCGTTAGAGGCATGAGGTTTGGGGCAGAGGTCAGGCAGGAAGATGTCCTGGCCCATGTGAAAGGCGGAGACCACCTTAGGGAGGAATGCCGGGTGTGGGCGGAGATGAACCTTGTCCTTGTGAAAGACTAGACTGTGTAAGGGGGGAGGGGGTTACAGGTCAGGGCCCTGAGCTCCGAGACCCGCCGGGTTGATGTGATAGCCACGAGGAAGGCTACCTTCCATGAAAGGTGAGACCATGAGCATGTGGCCAGGGGTTCGAATGGGGGCCCCCCGTGAGGCAGGATAACACCAAATTGAGATCCCACTGAGGAACCGGGGTTCTAGCATAAGGAAAAGACCGGTCTAGCCCTTGAGGAAACGCCCGGTCATGGCATGGGAGAAAACCGAGCAGCCCTGAACCGGCGGATGGAATGCCGAAATAGCCGCCAGGTGCACCCTGACGGAGGAAGGGGCCAGGCCTTGAGTTCTAAGGTGGAGGAGGTACTCAAGGACAAGTTGGAGTGGGGCAGACATTGGGGAAGTACCCTGCTCACCCGCCCACCTGGAGAACCTGGACCACTTTGCCAGGTAGGCTCGGCGCGTGGACGGCTTCCTACTTTCGAGGAGGACACGCCTGACCCCTTCCGAACACCTTCTCTCCTCCACATCTAGCCATTGATCAGCCACGCTGTCAAATGGAGGGTGGCCAGATTGGGGTGGAGGAGGCGGCCCTGGTCCTGAGAGAGTAGGTCTGGGCGGAGCGGCAACGGCGGGGCCACGAGCAAGCCCATGAGGGTCCCGTACCAATGTTGCCGGGACCAAGCTGGGGCGATCAGGAGGACGTGTGCCTTGTCCGTTTTCACTTTCTCCAGGACCTTGCCAATGTGGGGAAACACAGATTCTGGTCAGGGGACCACTCTTGGGCCCGCTTGCCACTCAGTGTCCTGTCTGGACAGTTTCTGGCCTCTGCTTTTGTCACCCACCAAGTTGTCTGGTCGGGTGCCGTTGGAGCGGAGCTCCAGGCACCACTCCACACTGAGTAGAGAGTATCGGTGGGACAGGCACAGACGCCGTAGATGCTCCCATTCTCGTCGGAGCTACCGAAGCCGCTCCCGAGAAGGGCACCGTCACCGGTCACGCTCCAGCTCTCTCGCCTCGAGGCACCATGCCCACGACTCCCAGTGGGGATCGCCAGCTCCGCGTCGCCGCAGATCCAGGCGTCGCAGCGTCTCGAGGAGTAGCAGCTCGAGGCGGCACCATTCCTGGACGTCGGAGTCCCGGTCCCGTGGCAGACATCATTTTCGGTACCACCGCTCGTACCGCTCTCACGATATCGACAGGTCGTTGGTAACCCCGACCTCGACCCACACGTGGCCCCCTATGACCCAGCTGGGCCAACCCTACCAGCTGGTGCTGCAGCAGAGTCAAAGGCAAGGACCCCCATGGCAAGGCCAGTGGTACCAGTGGACCCCCTGGCCCGCCCAGCAAGGCCCTCGGTCAATAGCAGATCTTACAGCCGTCACTGATGTGAGATTCGCCCAGGCAGCGGAGACAGTCGGTGTGCGGGTCACTTCTAGGCATCAAACGGCTGCAAGACTCGCATGATTTAAACCCTGGGGCCCGGGGCATGCCCCAGCCCGAACTCTAACTAACTAAACTGAAACTTTATTGAACTAACACGGGTACTACAAACAACTAAACGAGTTTGGGACAAGCTGGAGCAAGTAGTTCCGATGCACCATCACTGGTGGCAAGAAGGAACTGAGGGCGGGGGGAGTGCGTGGCTCCCCTTATAGCGCGCTCTAGAGGCAGCGCTCCCCCTACAGGTACTGGTGAGGGAAAAACTTCCGTCACCAGTGCACATGGTGAGCACACACCCCTACTGTGGAATACACATGAGCAAGCACTCGAAGAAGAGTAATTTTATGCATAGGTTCAGAAACAGTTATTCTTTTAAAACTTTAAAGATTTTGGGGGGGTGGGTTATGGAGAAGGAACAAATAAATAGAACCAGAATTCTGTGTGATTTTCTATACAACTGCTTTAAAACAGAGTTACCAGGATTTTATTGGCTCAGTTATTAAAAGCTCATTCCAAGCTAAAATAATACATTGACAATGTGTGTGTTGAAGTCAGCCTACTCTCTATTACGCATCTTAATACTTCCACCACATCATCTTTTAGCAGGACAGGGTCCAGTTGTTACTGGATTAAGTAGCAGCAAATGACAAAGCAGCAAAACTCAAGAGCCAACAAGTGTGAACCTCATGTACCAGGCTGGGACCAGTGTTCAAGTTTCTTTTTCCCATTTTTAGACTAAACCTTGTCACACACTTAGTGGCGGAGGATGGCAGAGAGAAAAAAAACTAAGGAGCCTACAGAGCTATAAAAATTTAAATCAGAAGCTGGTTGCTAAAGCACCTTCATCATCCTTCTAGTGAAGAGAGTAGATCAGGTACAGCATTATACCTTGCCATGAACAGCTGATTTACCTCATTTATTTCCTACTTTAAACTTCCCTGGCACCCAGAAAGCAGAAAAGGTGTCGGTATTTGGATCAGGCCTTGGCTGTGTTTAATTATACAGGCACAGGTTATCCAGAACAGATGCTTACAGTCTTCTAGGATTGTTCAACAACAGTAAAGGTAAAAAAATCTTTGGAGAGGTTTGCAGGGAAAGAGTGAAGACTCCACTGTCTGAAGTACATGCTAGATTTTCTTTCAAGTTAGAATCAAAAAGGAGTAATATATTCCAAGTTGCTGGCCTTATTTGCTATAGCAAGCAATAATTTGGAGTATTTCCTGGGCAGCTGATACCGGTTAGAAATCTGCTACCATTCTACATTATCTACAGCAAGTTATTTCTCTAGAAATTTAAATGTCTCTGGCTTCCAAAATAAAAGCTAGGAGAGAGTCCTCCTATAGTACACTATCTGGTGTACCCTCTCAGAGCCAACCTCCTTATTTAAATTAGACTGCAGGTATTGTTGGTCATGGCTTCTCCATAGATGTACCACATTCACGCCTACAGTAGTTCTTGACTTTACCTTTATCAGCAAGCTACCTTCCAGGCACAGCCAGCGTGAGTAGATTATAGTTTTGCTTGCAGAAGAGTTGTGTCTTATGATTCATCAGGAGGTTACTTGTTCAACGAGTTCAGCTCTCTCTCCAACTTGGGAGTGTTTTAATTTTTCCTCAGCTTGGGTCACAGGAGATTAATTACGGCAGAAATTAAGGTTCCATAGTCTACATAATGCATTCAATTATCACCACCACTTACATCAGCATAGAGGACTGAAATAAATGGGAAACCAAATCACTCTTTAGTGGATGCTTTCTATGGCTCATTTCTAGTACAGCAGCCTATTTCAGTAACAAGTTTTCTTCCTCAGACCTGGAAGATTGCAGATGCTATTATATGGTTCTTCTCCTACCCTTCTCTCAAGAGCATCAATATGAGCCTCCTTTAAGGAGGCCAGCACAAACATGACCTCACACAAAGCTACTGAAGCAAGAGAGCAATGAGAATGGATGAGTCCTGTATTGAAAGAGTATGTTTGATTCTGAAGAGGAAAGTTGCTGTAGTAGCTACTGTACTCCAAGATGATCTTATGCACATGAAACGGACTACAGCAAGGCCTAGCTGTATATATTCATCCACCAATACAAAATGGTCTGATGTCCTCCTGAAAAAAATCAAGTCAACATGCCCAGCCTTGGAGAAGTAGTGCTATACAACTTTCCCCCCCCCATCCCCTGAAACCACCTCCAGGGTTTTTGGGAAGCATCTGGTCACAGGCTGCCATTCCTTCAGCATCCTTTCTTAATGAGGAGTCAGAGCCTTATGGCATGTTGCTTCAAATAGGACAACATTAGTGCAAACTAGGGACCTTTAAGCTCATGCCCACATCATAGACAAGAGGGAGTTACAGAGCAGCACTTTGGTGCATACTGCTATCACACCAACGTAGTCTGAAATGCAGGGTAGTGTAGACATGCCTGTTAATATCTAGAATCTCATAACACTCATGAGTGTTATCAGAGGTTGTTGAGGGGTGCCACTGGACAATTGTATGAGTAACAGCAAACAAGGAAGCAGCGTTATAACAGCTCCCCATTATGCAGGGATATCTGTCAACTATGTATGTCTAGGATTCAAAGTTAGACACATCCGAGGCTTGAAGGGTAAGTGCCCTGGCTTCAGGCAAAAAAAAAAAAATAAAAAAAAAATAATTACACAAATTTAGACTTGCACTCATCTACTGGGCTAGGAACTCATTCCTTTACCCAGCTACTAAGAATGAGGAACTGGTTGATTAACAGAAGTGCAAAAGAGGACAAAGTGTAAATACATCTGGTTTGCCACATCTTCCTTTAAAAATAAAGAGTATGACAGTTCACATTGTGTTCCAATACCATTTTATTAAATTCTGAACACCAATTCTCTTTAAAACCCAATTCACAGTCTGTTGATGATTTCACTGTGATTGGCATAGAGTGCATGGCAGTGTCTCCTGCTCTGAGAGAAGAGCATGACTTGTTAAGCCTCCAAATTCTTCACATGTACATAGATGTGACATCAAGAAACCAATACCTCCCTTATCCCAAACAGCATGAAGGCTATATTAGCACAGCCGTGCACTGAAATCACAGTAAGAGCCAAAAAAGTATGGAAGTAGAAGAGTATTTACATATGTACTTCAAGACTCAGGTAGAAATATCGAGATTTACATAAGTAATTCACACAGTATGTACACTGTTTTGAACTGTTCAAGTATGCTTCAGTTATACAAAGTGCTACATTACAGGTCACATAAAAACAGTAAAAAAGATAAGTAGAGACATTAAGACAAATAGAAGGCAGTATTCAGATGGGTAACCCAGAGACTTTTGAAGCTGGCTGGAATGTATGAAAAGTCTAGAAGTTGAAAGTGTCAGGAGTACTTCCCTGAATCTGGAAGGTGTAGCTTTCAACAGTAGAGTCTGGCACAACATTTTGGTCTTCCTCTTCCTAAAAGAGATGGAAAGAGGTTTGAAATGGGTATTACTATTTCAAGCTTTAAAACACTTGGTTGTCTTGAGATGCAGAGTGTCAAAACCTATGTTTCAATCCTTCAGTTACTCACCTCTGCTGAGAAATACTTCTCAATCAGGCTTGAGGAGGCCTTGTACACCAGTTCATTTTCATGGGACTGGAGAGCTTCAATTTTGTCTAGGCCTCCACACTCTTCTATCATGAGACAGAGTCTTTCGTTCTCACCGATTTTCTCAGCAGCCTGCAAAGAATCAGCCATATAAGGTTCATGCTTCGAGAGGTTTGCTTACGTACTGCAGCACCACACATTTACCACAATGACTAACCTTGTAAGAGGGAGGGATGGATGGATGGATGAATGAATGATGTGTCCCTGCTTGGAGCATATAATGGCCATTTTTAGAATCAGTGAAAGTGATTGGTTATGAACAAGGCCATGGTTCTTGGTTACTGAATCTACTAAGGTACAAGATTCCGTGGCTGAACTCTATAGATAGCAACAATGCCCAGAAGTAGGTAACTAATACTGAATGAAACATGGTGGGAAGTGTCTGCAGTAGGAGGCTCCCCTTCAGTCATCTACTATTGGAGAAATATTTGTTACAGACCATCCTACCAACAATGGACAATCCTTTGTCTACTTACCAAGAAGATATTAGTAATAGCATCCAGAATAACTAGTACAGTTTTGCTGTCCTTGGCTGACAAGAGGTTCAGTAAAGGTTCTACGACACCAGCCTGAACAAGGTACACAATCTGATCAATTGTTCCACCACTTGTGTAGTTGGTCACAGCCCATACAGCTTCTTTTTGTGATTTGAAGTCCCCCTGTTTTAAGATAAGAGCAATGTACTTCAGTATAAACAGTAACAAGAAAGCAATGACTAGTAGATCAATGAGGTCTTCTACATTAAAGATATCCAAGTGCTAGTTTGAGCATGCAATTAAAGTATATGAAGTTCAGAGCTAAAGTTTTTGCCAAAGATGATTAACATACAGAGAGCACATTTAATGCCTTCTTTTTACACACAGCAAACTTGCCCAGAATAATTTCAACTCTGAAGAGTGGTCATCTTAACCCTACAGTAGTTACAGTCAAAATCAGCCTGAAGATTTTAGAGCAAATACACCTTTAGAACAGCAGGTGGCTTCCACTGAAGTCTGTGGGGAACGTGTTTCCATATGTAAGGCCTGAATTTTGGCACTTTATTGCAGAATCTCATTGTGGAGGACATTGGATTTTTACCTTTTTCAGAATTCCAATGAGATATGGAACAAGCCCATGATCCACAACTTGCTGGATCTGGTCCCGACGACCAGCAGTGATGTTGGACATGGTCCACGCAGCTTCTTTTTGGATGTTATTTTTGTGGTGAGAGAGCAGGCTTGGAAAGACAGTTAGTGCCCCTGATTCAATAACAATCTGTGTTTGGTCATCGGTGCCAGTGACAATGTTTCCTATAGCTCTTAATGATGGAGTCTGAAAGACATTGCAAAATGATGAGTTTAGTACATATTACTAAGGCCAGGTCTACACTGAGGGGGTGGGAAAATCGATCTAAGTTACGCACTTAGTCGATGTACTTAGATCGACTTTCCATGGTGTCTTCACTGCAGTGAGTCAACTGCTGCTGCTCCCGCGTCGACTGCCTGCGCCTCTCACCAAGCTGGAGTACAGGAGTTGACGGGAGAGCGCTCGGGGGTCGATTTATCGCGTCTAGTGTAGACGCGATAATCGACCCCCACTGGATCGATCACTGCCTGCCAAGCCGGCAGGTAGTGAAGACATACCCTAAGTTCCACTAATACTACACCTCAGAAGCAGACCATCACCACCAGAAGCTCTTCTGCTTTATCCCCTGCAGTTATTAAGTGGGCTGCTGTAGAATAAACCACTAGGATACCTCTCATTTGAGAAACCTGAAGTGGTTTAGACATTACAGCTGTTATACACTAGGTAAACTGAGGTGGAGAAGATATTGTCTTAGCACAATATGCCTATCACAAGTGCTAGAGATGGGAGGAAGACTCAAGCTGCACTCCTAGAACCCAGGCTCTAGCCATACTGAGCTAAGTTTTAAGATTCCATGTGCCTTTAACAGATTCCATTGCCAAGCACTGCCATTAGAATGCCAAGCTTTACATCTGTGTTGTGGACTGAAGCCATTGGTCATTTAAACTAGTTGATTGAGAAAAGCTACTAGGTCTGAAGGAATATCTTTGATAGTCATTATCCATGCCTCATGATCAGGGCCCTACCAAATTCATGGTCTGTAACATGTTTTTCATGGCCATGAAATCTGTCTCCCCCTATGAAAACTGGTCTTTTGTGTGCTTTTACCCTATACTATACAGATTTCACAGGGGAGTCCAGCATTTCTCAAATTGGGGGTCCTGACCCAAAAGGGAGTTACGGGGGGGGGGGTCACCACAGTATTGCCACCCTTGCTTCTGCACTACCTTCAGAGCTAGGTGGCCCCAGAGGGGCAGCTGCTGACTGAGGGCCTAGCTCTGCAGGTAGTAGCACAGAAATAAGGATGGCAATACCATACCATGCCATCCTTACTTCTGTGCTGTTGCTGGGGCCAGATCTGCCCTCAGAGCTGCGATCTTGGAAAGCAGCCACCGCTTTCCAGCTGCCCAGTGCTGAAGGCAGCGCCACCACCACCAGCAACACAGAAGAGTAGCAGTACTGCAACCCCCCCCTCACCTGGCAATCCCCCCATAACTCCTTTTTGGGTCAGGACCCCTACAATTACAACACTGAAATTTCAGTTTTAAATAGCTGAAATCATGAAATTTATTATTTTTAAAATCCTATGTCTGTGAAACTCACCAAAATGGACCGTGAATTTGGTAGGGACCTACTCATGATTCATAAGGAGAGACATGGTGGGTGAGGTAGTATTTTTTTATTGGTGCAAGACAAGCTTTCAAGCTTACACAGAGCTCTTCTTCGGGTCATGATTCATAAGTGAAATCGAGACCAGAGTGAGGTCATTAGACATTGTCAAGCTATTAAAGTTACTGAAGAAAGAAGCTTGTTAGCTGCATAGATCATTCGTGTGAGGTCCTCAGGAAAGACCATCTAGTAGTTAAGCTTATATCTACTCATGGATCACCCAAAGTATGTGTTATGGGTCTCCTTTTGACTACATGAAATGGCTAACACTATTTGAAAGCCACTGCTCTATTTTGTTTTTTTCCTAAACCACTCAGACAGGAATGAGACAAATACATGCTAAAGTAATTTCTATACACCACCATCTTACCATTATTGGCAGTTCACCACATCCCAGGAGCTTCACAAGCTGTGGCACCAGTCCAGTTTTCACTACTACTTCAATTCTATCATTAGAACCATCAGTAAGGTAAGAGATTGCCCAGCAGGTATCTGCCAAGACCTCACGGTCATCATGGTGCAACAGACGAACTAGGGTAGGCAGGATCTGCTCAATGGCTTCTATGGGTGGTGCAGGATTCTTATTGCGACACAGGTTTGAGAGGGTCCAGGTAAGATTGCGCAAGTATCCAGACTGAAAAAGTAAACATTTGTGGTTAGCTCCTGTTCAGCTGGGAGTTTAGTGATTTATAATACTTTGGTGTTACTGTTGTGATTTCATTTGTGATGCACACTTACTGCTAGAGAAGATATATCAGGCACAGCAAGTAGAGCCAACAATGGGTCAATAGCACCGTACTTAATAACTAGGTCTCTGTAGGCTGAACCATCACCTGAAAGCCAGAAGAAATATCTATGTCAGGAACAGGAAACTCCTAACTGAACAGCAGGCTGTGTATAAACAGCGTCTCTTCCTTGGTTTAGTGAATCATTAAATGCTGATACTGATTAAGAAGCAGAGGCATTGGTGGACAAAGGGAGAACTGCTATTAGTGATAAGCCACTGGGAATGCATGTTTTTTTTCCTACTCAAGCCATGGACTTCCTGATCTGATATTTTCAAATGTGGCTTAAGATGTAGGTTTGGTAACAAGTTTTCACAAAACTCAAAATCAAGTAAGAGTTTTCTCCCTCACCCTTCCTAGTCCTAATGGAAACCTAACCCAACCCCACACCCTTCCACAAGATGTGTTTGACCCAGCACTGAACATGGAGAGTCATTCATTCTGTCTGAAGGAAATTCTAGAGTAAACGAGTAAATAAGTAAATAAGAGAGTTATGCTAAGTGGGAATTTTAAGATACTTCTAGTTGAATTCACTTGTTACTACCCCTTAGATTAAAAATATTCTAAAGCACCTATTAGTTACAGTCAAGGTTATTTCAATCCACTTTCAGAGACTAAAATCTTTAGCTCACAATTTGATTCAAAGTAATTAAAGGCTATGGTTGAAGTGTTTTTTTTAAACGGATTGGTTATTTTGTCACAGACCCCTTCTTCCCCCCCCCCCCACCCCACATGTAGTAAGCAGTCACACTGTAGCACTAGAACAATTTTATAGAAACATTCTTGCTTTTATTTCAATAAAAACTCTTGGACCCTAACATATCCCTACATTGTCAGACATAACTGCACTGTGATGGTTCATGAAAACTAGAGTGAACTTAGTGCTGTTGATGAGTTCCTGAGCAAGGATTTTTATTTTTTAAGATACCTGATGGTCTCTTATGCAAATTATGAAGTACTTTGGAATTCTGATCTCTCATGGCTGAGAACCACAGTTCCTAGTTGCCACGCTATGGCTAGTTTAAGGATTTAGATTTTAGGGGTCAAGAGAAATGATTTCAGCCTCAATTAAGGTTTTGAGACTACGCGGAAGGAACACAGAGGTACCCCAGAAATTCACTGCCTAAGCCATGCAATATTTTAACAGCCATTTCTAGGATTCAAGCACTAAAATAATTGCTCCAGTGATCATCTGAATCACTATTTTACTCTTGCTGTGTCTGGATTTATTAACTTAGAATTCAAGAACTAGATTGAACAGACTGACTGATTATAACCAGGTAGATTGCAAACACCTGAAAGCTCCTCAGTATCAGACTATCTCCCTCCCCCCACACCCCAAAAGACACACCTGTTTCAAGAAAAAGCAGAGTCTACTCAGACTGTATTGAAAAGAAAAGTAGCTACTATATTAAGATGGTAGTGAAATATGGAAGTGTTGTGTCAAATGGAATTTACAGATTGCCAGGTTTTGATAGAAATTGTATGGAATACTATACTTAGCCAAAAAGGCAAGGAGTTATTTGTGACCATCTCCACGTGGGAGTTCAGGTTGTTATATGCTAGATGACATTGGGGGTGGGGCCAGATTTGCAAGAGAGCTCTGCTTGCTAGGTAAATGGAAACTACACTATTTTGAAAATCTGGCCCCAACGGCCTTCTCTTCCCCTTGTATATGAGGAAGTAGGGCTGAAAACAATGGTCATACACCACATTGATATACCTGCGATGTTTCCTAAAGCCCACACGGCCTGTTCACTGACGTGAGTATGGGGCGAAGCCAACAGGGATATAAAGGCTGGTATAGCCCCACCATCCACTACAGCCTTGGTTTGCTCCGATGTGCCAGAAGCGATGTTGGTAAGCGCCCAAGCAGATTCAAATTGAATAGGGCTACAGTCTGCTCTACCCAAAAAGGAGACAAATTTTGGAATCAAACCAGCCCGGATTATATGGTCAATGGGGGGTTGCTTCTCTCTGGACAGGAGTTTCCTAAGGAAGAAATAAAAATAAGGAAGCGTTATTTTTGTCCACTAAAATCTTTAGGCAGATTCCGGTTTAGTCAGTCTGAGAATCACTTTTTAAAATATAAAAACATTCAAAAGGGGAAGCAGCAAAATGTACTGAGATGTTCAGACAGACAACAAGTCAGCTGAACACAAGCTAGCTAGGAAGCTTTAAAAATGTTAACAAAATTGCTTTTGGGCAAAATTTCTTTAGAGGTTTTGTTCAGTGACTGAAGTGAAACTTAGCTTCATGCTGCTGCAACAGTAATAATGCATCTGAGCTGCTCAAGAGGTATATTCTAAAGTAGAGAGAGCAGCAGCTGCCAGAGGCTGCACAAAAGCCATGGGAGATCTTTCTGCTAGCTCACATGTTTTGGACCACATTCCTAACTGGAACCATTGTGCTGTTCACTTCATTCAGAAGTGAGATCACAGAACCTATAGACAAGTGGAAAACAGTGTCTTAAATTCTCAGCCCTAAACTAAGGGCCCAGTTCTGTCCATAAACAGCATACTATATAATTAAACAGATGCAATATTTTATTCTATAAACTGAGAATAAAAGTTTTTAAATCTTGCAGCACCTCTGTGCCACCCCTAAGACCAGAAACAGAGTCGGGGGACAGCTCAGGTGTGCCAGGTTCGAAGTCCCATAGTCAGGTCACACCTTTAATCATTCAAGATTATACATGATGCTAGGTTATAATTCCATTTGGCCCTAAAGAGGAGATTATAGAAGTGTTAGCAATATTTACATAGAACTAGGCTTTGAACAAGTATTTGCTGTGACTGATACCTGTGCTCTGATTAGCTGAACCCCTTTATTCCCAGCCACATAGAAGAGTTGGATAAACTTTGACCTTGAAGGTTCTTACCTGGCAGCCTGAGTTGCCTGCAACTGAAGCTCCAAATTGTTACTGTTAATTCCTTTGACAATTTCCTCAACAGACCAGTGTGCAGTGGCCTGCATGAAAAATAGAAAGTTGTTAAGACTATGTTGGGAAGAGAGAGAGAGAGAGAGAGAGTATAGAGCAAGCAAAAGCTCCCTTAGCCCACAAGGCACAGTGCTATGAGAAAGCACCGGTTAAACGCACAATACTTTATTGAGCATTGTGCAATTATAATGGGACTCCCAATCCTTGTCAGTCATAGTTTTGTCTACACTGGGAAAGTTAGTTGTTAGGTGTGTTAACATAAAGTTTAATTAATGTTATTAAAACCACTTAGCATTAGTGTAGATAATTGTGTTTAAAACCATGTTCCCACTGTAGACAAAGCCTAGCTGTACTGTATCTATTTGTTCCTTCAGTCTGAGGTTATACAGGGCAGGGATCTGCCACTGTGATCTCTCTGTTACAGTTGGTAACATAATTATACAGCACCACAGAGACACATAGGAACACATCCACTGATGGAAGAAACCACAGCCCAGCATAAGCGGAAAAGGCCTCCTGATCTCATCGAGTTGGGGACTTAGTTACCTGATTGTTCCGGTTTTCCTGAAGAGGTGAAGTGGCATCATCTGGGAGAGTACTGACATTTCTTCTTTTAAGCATCTGATCATCTTTCTTAGCTTTCCTCAGCTCCACATTGACTTCAATCCGCCGCCTCCTCATTTCCTGAGAGAGGCAAATGTGCATTCGTGATGAACTGTACTTCTCTTTTTAAAGGGCTAAATTATGCTTAACATACATACATTTGAACACAGACTCCAACTGATGATCAGATACTCACTGTAGTGTCTTTTCCCTTATTCTTGAATCTGTTCAGACGGGCAACTGCTGCACTAGCATTCTCATTGGTAGACATCTTTTATAGGAGTCAGACCTCAGGCAATACCAATGAAAGAGATAGACCTGAAACAGATCGGAGATTAGCAATTAATTTACTTTAGCCAAAAAGATTTCAGATTAAGACATGCACTTGAAATCAAGATTGGGGTTAAAGATAAAGAAGTACGTCCAGATTACAGATCATTCCACCTAAAAACTAAATAACTAGCATTGCTTCTGATTTGAAAAAGGGCATTGTTAAGTTAAAAAAAACAGAAGGGATGGTTTGTTTTTTAAAAAAAGGTCACTATTGTTACAAGTGACGCCTAAATTTACTAGGAATAAACAGAAAAAATTATTTATTTTCTATTTAGGTTTCTTACAGCCCTCAATGCATAGTCAGATTCATTATTTCTGCAATAACATTGGTCGTTCAGGCATAGCAACAAGAAAGTTTGTTATTCCCCCACCCCAGGAAAAAAACAGGAGTGAGATTAGAAACACATAGGTTGGCAACCTGACTCGGGTAGATGTAGAACCTGTACCTAACTTGAAATCCAGTCAGTTCTGTAAAGTGAGTTAAAGTTGATAATGGCCTTTTAAACGGAGATAGCCATTTTGCAGACACACCCCAAGCACAGTGCAGCCGCTCCATTTATAACGGGGTGCAGATCTCAGCTCCTTATGTAGGCTACAGGGAGTCAAGCCCCAAACCAACACAAAGAAGCAGCTACAGTCACACGGTCAAGAACATACCACCGGATTCAAAATAAGCCAGTAACCCAGTCAGTGCCTCCCCCGGGAGAGTGGCAATCTAGAACCCCCCCGACCCATCCGCCCTCCAGCAGGACAGAAACCACATTAGCCCCCTGTAATGAGCAATGGAGGGTGGGGTTTGTACATTCCCCCACCCCGCTATATAACCACCACACAGGAACTACCCCACTTCATTTCACCCTCTACAGCTCTAGACCACCCCCCCCCCCGTCCCATATAGCCCCAGAACCGCACCCCGCCCAGCCTCTTGCCCCCTCACAAGCCCATATAGCTCCAGACCGCCGCCCTTCCCCCACACCTAAATACCCCATAGAAACTCCCCAACCTCCTTTCGCCCCCTATGACTCCTGCCCACCCCTCACAACTCCCCCCTCTCCACCCCTTTTCTTCCATCACCCCCACGGCCTCCCGGGCGCAGCGCGCGAGACCCCCACCTGCAACTGAAACCGCTTCCCGTCTCTGCAGCTGCTGCCGCACTGACTAACTTGTCCAGGCCACCAGCGAACACGTTGCCGCTATCCCCGCCCCTTCTTCCTTGACCCCGCCCATGGCGGGATTTAAATTTCCCGCGTCTTCGCTCTCCTATTGGTCAATTCGAGCCACAGCAACATTGTCATTGGTCAGTTTGAAAAACAAGCTGTTCTCGCGAGGTGGAGGTGTGTGTGTGGGGGGGGGAACCAGTGATCTCACGAGAACCCCGCCGGGATCCCGGGGAGAGGTGATTACACGTCACAGAGCCTACAACGCACCGCTCGCGGCTCCAAGACTACCGATCCCAGCACACAATGCGCCGCCTAGCGTCAAGCAGCCCGAAGGAGACTACAGTTCCCAGCACCCAATGCTCGGCCTTGTTCCTTGTCAGCTTGAAGGAAGTAGAGCATGGAATGCTGGGATTTGTTGTCCCCGTAGGGGACAGTTTTTGTTATGGGGACTTCAAGGGTCCAAAAATATGCCGAAAGCGGCGGCTTTCAGTAGACCTGAGCAGAGAGGTTGAGTGAAGCCTGAAGGAGGAAGTCATTGGTCTTACCTCCCGCCCCCCGGGTTAGAGTGAATGGACTTTCACTGTGGGGTTCTCAGTAGTCACATCCCCTATAGCATGACCAGACCCCTGGCCACCTAGGACTGCTGCATGCTTTGGGTACGTCTACACCAGTGGTTCTCAAACGTACTGGTGACCCCTTCCACTTAGCAAGCCTCTGAGTGTGACCCCCCCTTATAAATTATAAACACTTTTAAAATATATTTAACACCATTATAAATGCTGAATGCAAAGCAGGGTTTGGGGTGGAGGCTGACAGTTTACGACCCTCCATGTAATAATCTCACAACCCCTTCACGGGTCCCGACCCCCAGTTTGAGAATCCCTGGTCTACATGGCACTGTAAGCCCAGTGTTCAAACTCAGCCTCAAGCCTACCCCTTCTGTCTACACACAAATCATGCTGATCCAGAGGTCAGACTTAGACCCAGGACCACATAGGGGTGGAGCATCTGAGCCTCAGTCAAACTGGGACTAGGGTTGCCAATTTTGTAATATTTAGCAGGAGTTCCGGAACCTCCCCCACTCTGCCTCTTCTTCCTTGCCCCGCCTCTTCCCTGAGGTCCCGCTCCCTGTTCGGTCCTCTTCCCCACTCTCCCTACCACTCGCTGCTCTTCCCCACCCCAGGTCAGGAGGGACTTGCCTGTGGAGCCAGGGCTGGGAGCTGCAGCTGCCTGATGTAGGTAGGAGGTGGCCCCAGTTGAGTAGGGGCTGGGCAAGTGATGACCTGGCACCTCCCTGCCTTCCTCACCCACTGTGACTGGACACTGTCAGGTCCCCTTTTTGACTGGACTTTCCGGTCGAAAACTGGGCACCTGGCCACCCTAGCCAGGACCTAGGCTTCAAGCCCTATTGCTTGGCAGTGTAAACACAATCCCATGCATCCGAAGAAGTGGGTTGTAGCCCACGAAAGCTTATGCTCTAATAAATTTGTTAGTCTCTAAGGTGCCACAAGTACTCCTGTTCTTTTTGCACAATCCCACTGGACTCCTGCTCTGGGAATCCTCCAGAAGTATCCCACAATCCCATGGGCTGACTTCCTTTGTCCTCTGGACAGTCAAGTTTGGTGGACAGTCAGATTTTCCCACACTTCACAATGAAGAAAGGGTGACAGCAGCCACATTTTGGGAAGGCGCTAGGAAGTCTGGGATATGGGTGATTGGACTTGGGCCTATGTAATGCAGTGTAATGTAATGGAGCCCCAGGTTGGGACCCAAGGTTCAACAATTCCTCACCTGGAGTTACAGATGAGTATAGACGCTCAAGACCTAGGTTAAACAAACCAGGGTCTGCTAACTTGAGTTCTATTAATCCTGGACTTACATCGTAATGTAGGGTACATCTACGCATCAATTAAATACGTGCGGCTGGCTTGTGTCAGCTGACTTGGGCTCTTGGGGCTTGGGCTGTGGGGCTGTAAAATTGCTGTGCAGATGTTCAGGTTCGGGCTGTAGCCCAGGCTCTGGGACACTGTGAGGGCGGAGAGTCTCAGAGCCCAGGCTCCACCCCGAACCGCAATGTCTGCACAGCAATGTTTAGCCCCACAGCCCGAGCCTGAGTCAGCTGACCTGGGCCAACCACGGCGCTGCTGTGGATCTTTTATTCCAGTCTAGACATACCCTCCCTTTGTGCCTTCCTTCCTGCTCTTGGCAAAAAACTGGGATTTAAAGCAAATCGATTGAAGATGCACTCCTTACATACTAAAAATCAAATCAAAAGTGCAGCAACCTACCCTCACATACTACTCCAGCCCTCAGATTCCAAATCCAAAAGATCCTAGACCTTAGTTTCCTAAGAGATCCACCACCAGATCCTCTCAAAAACCAGCTCAAAAATAGGGGCTTTGCAGCATGCACAAAAGATCAAATAGATTTGGGCTATTTAGAACCAAGCATAGAGCAAATTCCAAAGTTGAAGGGAGAACACACTGCCAGCAGCTCACTCTCATGTAGCAAATGTAAGCAGGAGAATGGTCCCGCTATTGTGGGGAACTTTTCTGCCTTATAAATTACCCTGGTGACATGGGCTGGCAAAAGGATCTCTGATCCTCGCTCCCACTTCCTTTACTCAGAGGCCTGCCCAGGGCTGGCTCCAGGCACCAGCGCAGCAAGCCGGTGCTTGGGGCGGCCAACGGAAAGGGGCGGCACGTCCGGCTCTTCGGCGGCAATTCAGCGGCGGGTCCCTCCGTCCCTCTCGGAGGGAAGGACCTGCCGCCAAAGGATGAAGCGGCAGTGGTAGAGCTCCCGATTGCGTTTTTTAAATTTTTTTTTCCACACCGCGTGGGGTGGCAAAAACACTGGAGCCGGCCCTGGGCATGCCTTACCTTGAGGGCTTCTCTTCCACTCTCCTGTGTGGCAGAGTCCTTGTAACCCCAACAAGGCTGGGCCCAGGATTCTTGGGGGGTTCAACCCCCAACCTTGTCGTGGTCACTTAGGACAGGGGCTAGGGTGTCCCCACTCTGAGATGCTCTCTCCACACTGGACACTTCCCTGACCCACTGATCATTACATACAGTTCAAAGCAAATACAATTTATTAAACAGCAATCAAATTAAAAAAAAAAGGAAAAAATGGGAAAGGTTAAAGGAAAATACATAACCCTGCTCTGGGGCACGGGGACATCACAAACAGCAGTCTCTGAAATGTAAAGGGAAGTTCACAATTTGTTTCGCACACGTCCCAGGCCTCCTCCTCAAGCCTGGTCGATGCTGCAGGTCAGACACTTGCTCTGGCAGTGGCCACACACCTTCAGGCTCTAAGTGGCAGGACCCTTCTTCCTAGCATCAGCCCCACCTCCAGGTTTATGATCACCCTCCAAGTCTGGCCTGCAAGGCTCTTGGCTGGGGGCATTTTCCTGTGCTGGGGCCACTGCCCAGGGTCCTCCCTTGCTCTCCCCAGCTGCTCACCACACCTGGCTCCAGACTGCTCCAGCTCCACTTTGCCTCAGCACTGATGCTTCTCTGCCTCCAGTGCAGCTCCCTGGGCTGCTTCTGTTCTCTCTGGCTGGTATGGCCCTGCTCCCCAGCTCAGTTCAGGCCCTGTTCCAGGCAATTCCAGATCACATGGAGGACGGGACCCCCATGGCTACCTGACTCCCTCATTAGCTTGTTCACCCTGTCAATCAGGCTGACCTGGAGAACTGACCTCTCCCCATTATTCCTGGGGATTGTCAGTCTCAGGGTCCTGATTTCCCATTGACTCTTCTCCTTTCTTTTGGTACTGGGAGCTAGTCAACCAACCCGCCCCCCCTCCAAGTTTTACTAAGGGGCCAACAGTCCCCTTACACAAAGGAGTTCTAGGTCAAGTCAAGTGTCTTCCCTGATCAAAACTACAGCAATCTGGTGCAGGGTGAAAAATAGTGTTTCAGGTAAAAAGGTCCCAAGCCATTAAGGGTTCTAAGCTATGTGAAAGGCAATATGCAGCTCATGGAGCACAAGTATCGTAGCATCGGGCACATGGCAGGGTACATACACAAGAAGGCTGCCACCACCTTTCAGGCTAGCTTCCCCTTCTGGGAGGATTGAAGGTACAGACCCATGTAAAGTCCTTACAGTAATTTAGACAAGAAGTGATGAAGTCGTTAACCATCCTGGCAAGGTCAATATTTGAACATTGTTTCTCAACTTGGCCCTGCTCTCCAGCTCAGCTCAGGTATGGAACACCCAAAATAACCAAAAAAGTCATCTCACAGACTGCAGGTGTATGAACACTTCTTGATCCACTGTAGCAAAGACAGCTGATATAGATAACATCAGCATGGACACCTTTTTTTTAATTCATCTCCAGAAGAAAAACATCCATCAACACAAGTCTATATGCTATACTTAGTTCTGAACACTAATTAACAAGGATCAATCAAGCCAGTGGCATAGAGACACTATGTGTTGTCTTGTCACATTGATTGCCAGTGTATTAATACAAAACAGATTATATACATGGGATAACTTTTTGAACAGAAGTCAAACTCATGCTTTTTTAAAAATTATAATTGGCACCCTGTTTTCCTCAGATATGTTGAAAAACTCAACACTTCCCTACTGGCTTTTGACAAGAAGGACAAGGATCCAGAGCACAGGCTATATATACAGTATTACATTTTCCCAACAGATCTGGAATCCTAGGGACACCAGCTGAAACTCAAGCATATTAAGCCCTATGACCACAGTTCAAATTTCAGCCAATCAAAGGTAGTAGTACAGCCACAGCCACACATGCCTGTTAATTAGATTATTCTTTTTATACAGCTCCAATAGAAGCACATGGTAGCTTACAGACCTATATGAAGACAAGGTCCCCGCCACGAAGAACATATAACACAGCAAATGAAGACGATAATCAATGGGGGAGAGCCAGGAGGGTTCCTCAATGACATTTTATATAGGGTTTGGGTTGATTTGTAGTTATCTTGCTTGCTCTGACCTTTATGAAAAGAAATATTAATGGCACAAGAACATGGTTCAACAGGAGCGTGGGAGTGATGATTGCCAGAATAGATGGTAGATATGGCAAGCTAACCAGAAGCAATGAGTTTTTAGGAGATATTTTTAGGGGAGAGAGAGTGGATGCTTGGCACATCAGAAGAGGGAATCTGAGAAAAAGGCAGTGGGAATCACAAGTGGGAAAGGGGCTAAAGGGAGGACTGAGGCAAAGCACAGGGCATGAGAAGGTGGAGAAAGAATCATGTTGGAGAAGCAGAGCCAATGGCTGAGGCAAGTGAGCTGGAGCTCCTTTGCTACATGAAAGTGAGGCCATAATGGCATTTCTCTGTCTGTCTGGAACGCCATAACTTTTGAAAACCACATCTGATCAATTCTTAATTTTAGGGAAGGTTAGGTATCAATGGGCAGAACCCAACTGATTCTGGTGAAAACTGGAAGTCTGATTTCCATTAAAATCAGGCCCAGAGTGCCCATTTGATACTGCAGTGGAAACTCCCTCTCCTCCCGCATACACATAGCACAGGCAGCAGCTTACTAGAGGGTCACACAGGTTGCTTTGGTTGGCAGAGCTATACACCCAGCTAGCCTTGGTAGACACAAGCAGTGAAGTATGGAGCCCTGGGCAGTATGAGCCAGCTGGGCAGAGCTGAGGTAGTTATGGTGGTGGGGCAGGGGAGGCTTGCTGTGGGACCCAAGATACCCATCATCAGCTGTAGAGGCTGCAGTAGCTGAAGGAACCAAACCTGGCAGGTGCCAGTGTTTTGACGGAAGGGATAAGGGTCGGTGGCCTGATAGGGTGGAAGGAAGGAGATGACAATCAGAGAGCCTGGGGTGCGCAGCCAGCTATGGGAAGCTATTGCCAGTTGGGCAGGACATGCTGTCAGTGGGTGCCCAGGAGGGGCTAACGGGTGCGCTACGTGTGGGGGAATGGGTGACAGGGAGGGCGTGTGTGGGGGACAGACTAACGTCAGACCTGCCTGGGGGTGGGCAGAGCTAACATCAGGGGAGAGCTACGACAGGGGTATGGGCGCAGAGGGCAGTGCTAACGATGGAGGGGGCTCTGGGAAGACAGCAGCCGTGGCGGACGCGGGAAGGGAAAGCCTTACACTACGCCCTGGGCGCGCGCGAGGGGGCGTGGCCAGAGCACAGGGGGCGGCACGGGGGTGACACCGCCTACCGGGGCGCGCGGTGAGGGAGGAGCTAACGGCCGTTGCGCGCGAGTGAGGCCCTCGCGTGTTCGGGGCGGGGCTAACGGCGGGACGCTGACAGGCTAAGGGCGTGTCGCGAACGGCAGGGCAGAGCCCAGGCACAAGTCCTTAGCGCGCCTTGTTGATTGAGAGGGCTGGGGAGGGGCGGAGTCAGAGCTCGGCGGGTTTGGGACCGAGTGGGGGGCGGGCCATCCTGGGCTGGGCGGGGCCCTTAGCGGGAGGCTGGAATCATCGAGGACCAAGGGCTGGGTCGGGGCGGAGCCAGTTGGAGCCGGGCGGGGCCTTTAGAGCGCGCCCGTCTCCGTTTTCACTGGGTGACCCAGTGGCCTAATGGATAAGGCATCAGCCTCCGGAGCTGGGGATTGTGGGTTCGAGTCCCATCTGGGTCGTGCCGATCACACGTTTTGTAGCGAGCCGGAGCAGCCTAGTAAATTCTCGTCTGGGCGCCCCGCCGGGCTCCTGGGCCGCTTCCCCGTTATTATCGCCCGCAGGGGCTGCACATGCCGCCGCCCTCATACACTTTTAATCCTGCAGTCCCGCCTCCCGTGCACGGGGGAGGCGACGCGCAGGAGCTAGCGGAGTATTGGTGCAGGGAGCAGGGCTGCGATGGGCGCGTGCACAAGGCCGGGGATTCCTGCACCGGCGCGGGGGCAGCCTGAGGCAGGGCTGCGGGAGCTGCGTCCGACGAGCCCCGGCGCGCGGCGAGAGGCAGCCAGATCTCCGGGCTGCAGAGCGGCCTCCGGGGCGGGTGTGGGCTTTTCCTGCCCCGGCCCGAAGGGGTCTGGGCCGCCCGCAGAAAGGGGCAGGCGATGGGCCGGGCCGGGAGCGCAGAGGCGGGTTTGGAGCGCGGCGCCAGTTCCCATGTAAACACGGTCAGACCAGGAGCGCTCTGTCGGCCGGGGCCGCTGCTGGGCACCTGAGGGCGCGCGGGAAACAGGAGCCGGCCCCGGCCTGCGTCTGTCAGAGCGGCGCAGCCTGCCCAGGACAGGGCGCGAGTCTGGGGTTGGGCCCAGGTGTGGGCCTTGGTGGCCTTTCCTGGCCAGGGCCCGCTGCCGGCTCCCGCCCTTCTCCCACCTGAGGCGATGTAAGTGGATGACGCCTCCTGCTGTAAGTAGCAGGAGGCCCCCTTTGTTTTGCACTTTGAACGGTGGGAGAGGGACTGGGCTAAAAGCCTGAGCCAAAGCCCATTGCAGTCGGGCCACTGGCTGCAGGGAGCTTCGCATCAGGGGCCTCGTTCTGTACCGGAATTTGTATCAGTCTAGCTCCTTATTGGTTTTGATGGGGCCTCCCTAGCTGTGGGGTCTTGGTGCTGCTGGTTTAGCATCTTGAGGCTTTGTTGTGCTTTGTTTTTGGCATGCAACTGGATTATGGTGAGATACAGAGGTAGACCAGGCCTTCATTTTGGACTTAATTTTTGATCTTTTAGGCCCAGTTTTTTAAAGGTATTGAGACATTGTGTTGTGTCAGCGTTGCAATGCCGAAGGGATTTAGACGGCTAACTTCCTTTGTAAAAAGGCATGGGCGCCTAAGATTCATTTAAAATCAATGGGATTTAGATTCCTACGTGCCTCTGTCACTTTTGAAAATGGCCATCTAATCGCTTAGGTCTTGCAGTGGTAAGCAGATGGACACCTAACTACTTTTTAAAATCTGAGCCCTAGTGCTTTGTAGTGAGCCATTGTTCATCACACATCAGGGGGATGATGGCATCAGAACTTCAGTGTTCTTTTCTTGATGGTGATTAGGAATGGGGAATTCATCCTGTTTTTCACTGCAGGCCAGTATTGTCACCAGTGCAGGGTCTCTGGGGTTTTTCAATAGATGTAATTGGTTGCTAAAATTGTAGTTCTAAACTTTTCTCATAGGGAGAAGGAATACTATACTAGGAGTAGCAAAGAGTCCTATGGCACCTGATAGAAGACGAACAGACGTATTGGAGCATGAGCTTTCGTGGGTGAATACCCACTGCGTCGGATGCAGGAATGTTTCACTACAGTTTGCGAACCAAAAAGCAGCTTCACCAGTAGTAGCATCAGTGCAAAGGCTAGTGTAGACATGTTAACCACCATATTGTCCACAGTGCTCCCAGTGAAGCTGAAATTTTAAAATAGCTGAATGTTTAGGAGAAACACCCGGACATAGACACAACAATATAGTAAAATGGATTGTATTATACTGACATAGTTTTATCAGAAGGTTGTATCTATTTAGTGGTTTCTTTATATCATCAAAAGGTCCACATGGTTCTGATACATCCCACATACATACTCCTTAAGTAGATATCAATTACACCCAGAAAGACACGTTCACATGTAGCTCCTCACATATTCATACTCACATCTTGCCCCATACATCCTTTACATAAGGAAGAAAATGCTGAATCAGGAGAGAGCGAGCATAGGCATCTTTTTCTTATTCCTTATCCTCCAGGGGGCGCCAGTGCTTACCTAGTCTGGTGTTCAGAAACTAACCAGCTGACTTATTTACTATTTGAGGAATTTAAACAATATAAAGAGTTTAACATTCAAAGACGCATAACAAATTCACTTAATTATTTGCAGGTTGTATTTGCTCCGTGCCTGCCATCGCACAGTCCCATAGAAGCATATTAGATAAATGTTACAGAACAACTGTGTATTTCATCTAATCCACCCCATTGCTTTTTCTGGTGTGTAGCCCCTCATTGTCCCACCTAACCCCAGGAGAAATGGAGAGGAATGCACTGTGCCGGGACAACTCCTAAACAGCCAAATTAATAAAATATAAATGGCTAAGGTGTTTAACGTGAATCCCCAGTTGTGAATTCAGTTCAGCATTGTGTCTGGGTTTAGATTCCTACAATGTTTTTTCCCCACATTAACATACTTTCACATTTAAAACATTTAAAAGGCATATTGTAACCGAAGAAAAAGAATTAACACATGATGTAATGGGAAATTAAAGAATAGGGTCATATATGTATTACAATTTCCTTACATATTGCAAACCATTTTAGATATATAGAGAATAAACTGTACACAGCTATATGAAATAAGACTTTGTGCTGCTGGGGAATTTGTTGGAATATATAAGACAGTCCAGCTATAAAGAAATACCAATTATCTACATGAGACCTCAATAAAATAGAATTTCCACTCTAACTGGTAGCAACCAAAATAAGTTTTCATATACCTCTGGTCTGTTTTATTTAAAATAATTAAACAGAATGGAAGTTTACCATTTACTTCAGTGAGGGCAAATATCCAATCCTAATGCTGCAGTAGTCTCCCAACCATTCTCTGTCTTGACTGGTAACTTGATACAGAACATGCCGACAGGCGCATTAGAAATCCATAGAGCATTTATATATATTTATTCTAATGCATTGATCATTCTTAATAAACCATTTAAGCTTAAACTAAGTGATAGATACTACAACATTCAGCAATCTTTTGGGGCCTTTCATTGCATAGCTTTCCTCTGTCTGTAAAGATGGGCTTCAGTAAGCAGGCTACAGGATATTTCTAATGACCTTTAACAACACTTGTCTAGTGCTTTTTGTGTTCAAAGCACTAAACAGGCATAAACTAACTGATTAATCCTCATAACATCCCTTATCAGGCAGTGGGGTAAGCAGCTTTAGTGAACATCTGGCTTGGTAATAAGAAGAAAAGTCCTCAACTGTTTAAACTGGTTATATAGGAACAAGCATATTGGGCTAAATGAATCCCACATCAATAAAGTTACGCTCAAGATGAATTTGGCTCTGTGTGTGTAAGGTGAGAGGAGGGGTGTCAGAGTTCTAGATACTTATTCAAGTTACTGAAACCGGGTTTTAAAATAAATTGAAACTACTACAGGGAACAGCAGACCTTTCTGTTGAGAATGGACAATGACTATAACAAATTTGCAAAATCCCCATGAAGTAAGGGCTGAAATAGCCAGATGTACAATATAATTGACCTTAAAAAAATATGCACCCATTATAACCAACTATGCATAAATGCTCAGCTCATCCCTCCCTGTCCCCAAAGTAGCTGCTGACATGTAGTGGTGATGTGTTCCCTGATTCTGTATGCTGCATTTTAATGCAGTTCCTTGTATCCAATTATGCGTTGATATGTTTTGTACAGATTCCCCTCAGAGTTAGGGAAGGAAAACAAGACCCCAACCCCGACTAGTTTGTGTAGAGAGTAGGAGTTTAGGGAAGATTCGTTTAATCAGGCAAAGACAGAACTGACATTTCAGGCAATTGTATCCAGCGTGGGGGGGCTCCATGCACATTTCTCTTAGGAAGTGGCAGTGGGAGGCTAGCAGGATTGCGGCAGCTTGGTCTTGCTCCAATGGTTTGTCCAGGGAGCGATTCATGTTTCCCCTAAGGCTGCCTCTCATTAGCATGAACCAGGGGGAAGGGCATAAAAGACTCCAGTTCATTTAGAGTCTGGAAAAGGTTTCCTTCAAAATGACAACCAAAGCATTCTGGCTCCTCTGTTTTGTCATGGGACCATCGTCCAACTTGGTGGCAGGTAAGTTTCTTAACATTCCAAGGGAGAAAAGGGCAGATTTGCTGTTTCCAGCAAGGAGGGGAGAGGCTGAGCGTCGCTCTTTCCCACAAAGACTGGACACATTATTTCCAATTCTTGCCCTGACAGCCCTCTCCAGCTGCATCCGTTTCAGCACGCTGCAGCAGCAAGCACATGAGAGCCGAGGAAAGGAATATTTTAGCATGTTCATTGGTCAAGAAAGCAAGCAGAGACACTTGATGTGTCAGAGAAAGGTGTGTCTGGGAAGGCTGGAGAGCACCTGCGAGAAACAGAGAATCAGCTAATGCCATGAACCCTGAGGTAGCCAGTGTTGAGCACTTTGTGAGTTACTTAGTGGTTCGTGTGTGGTTTCTTATGTGACTTTTGTAGCCCCTTCCTACTCCCTGTAGGCTCCAAATTTGTGGTTTAATTCAGCTGTTTTGAGCTCCCACCTGTGCCTTCTGCATGTCAGACTAAACAGATTTGTTACTGCATCCCACAAGGGGTGTGGAGGTAAGAGGTGCATCTCTCCCCGAGGACAGAAAAGATCAGGTGCTATGTTGAAGTTCTATTTTCCCAGTCTCCAGCGATCTAACAGGAATTGAGGGGGATTGGAAATCTGGGTCATGACAAAATGCTTAATTTCTTCTTAGAAATTCAGTGCTTAGTGAAAGTGTGTCTTGGGGGTAAACATTGCAGGTAGGAGATGTGTTTGAAAGGACTTGTTCTTTGAAAGGCTCCATGGCTTTAGGCAGAACAGCTCCAGTGCACTCTGGCATGTCCCTATCTTCAGCTTGTACCCCCCCCCCCACCCTCCACTTGTCTTCATGGAAATTTCTGACTTTGTATGCATTCAGCCCAAATATCAGGAAATCTTTCCCATGACAACAGCTGGTGAGAGCAATGGAGAAGTAATGGTGAGGTCAACAGCTGAGAGTCAGGATTTGGAGATAAACCAGGACTTTATTCATCTGTTTATGTCCAATACTTCACAGGACGAGTCAGGATCGGCCTCCTACACACTGTTAACCGCAAACAGCGAGCACCCACATTGTGTGTGTGGGTAAACTGTTTTTAAATACTCTACATTGGCAAACTAATTGCATGGCAAGAATAGGCTGAAAAGGAAGAGGGAACCACAAATTTGAAGGGGAAAGAAAACTCTGTCTAAAAGGAAAGTCAATTTGCTTTGTGAGATTCAAAAGAGGAAAGGGATGGTGTGAAATGAGACCTGGAAATTTTCCCAGTTGGCCTGCACTGTGCTGTTAACCTGCCTGACCCAAAAACACAATTATATTTTAACATCATAATTTCTTAACTTTCATTTTGAAATAAAGGGCAGATCTCTCTCAATCCCATCTTTCTGCCATCAGGAACAAACTGCAAGGGATCATTACTTAAAAGCAATGGCTCTTCTACCAAACATGAGCTTTTTGGGCTCCTTGACAGCTCTATGGCGCACAAGTCAGAAGTCCAAAACGCTGGATAAAGATCTATTCAGCAATCCTCAAAGCCCATGAGCATTGAAAAGTCCAGATGACATTGTCAATAAGGCGTCCCACGGATGGGAAAACCAAATAGTTCTGTTGTCATAGCCTTTTAAACAATCAGCCCGAGATGCACTGTGAATCTGGCTCCCCCGGATGCTCCCTGGACTTTCAGGGCTCTTTCGAGAGAAGGGTTTGTTTATAAATCGTGTTTTTAATTTGTAACAATAATAGTAAAAATGCAGATCACCAGGGTTCAGCTCGCACACAGCTGGGCCAAGTTCCGTGCTGGAGTTACTGGGATTCTGTCTGAAATAGGAGCTAGAAAGTTCCCCTCCAATCTTTCCTGTGTTTCTGGCCCCCGCATTTTTTGAAAGGCTGTTTTGTTGTACGAATCCCAGCTATTTTCAACCCTGCGGCATTTTGGAAAGGAGAAGCTAATTCAGATTTTGTTCCACAAGCAATGATGCCCAGAAAGGCAGGTGCTGTCCTCCTTTATGTGAGGACAGTGAAATCAGATATGGGCACTGTGCTTTATTCCTGTTAGTGGACCATTTATTGTTTATATTGTGGTAATGGCTAGAGGCTTCAATTGCCCCTCCCCTTGTGCCAGGCACTGTACATACATATAAAAAAAGGTCTCTGCCCCAAAGAGCTTACAAGTCATCCCCCCTCCCCCCAAAAAGTTAAAACAATTCTACCTCTTCTGTTTATTTGTACATAGGATACCTGCCCTATATCGGAAAACCCATTCGGGCACTCAGCAAGAATGGGTACAGTGCAGCAGACTCCACACCAAGCCAAGCTAAGTTCCCATTTAGAGGCAGCAGTGTTGGTGAAGAGACTCAAACAGAGCATTGGTTGCTGTCTCCAGCTAACCTCCAGTGGCCAAAAGCTGCTGCCATCCTCTCAGTCTCACCAGACAAAAAGAAAAAGGCCAAGACCTCAGTGGAAAACAATACGGGGCTGAGGAAAGAGCCTCACCAGGACGGCAGGGTCCTGGCTTCCGAGAGCCACATGGAGGGACCTCCTTCTGCTTCCTTTGACTTCAATCATGCAAACAGAATGCATGCAGATAGGTTTCAGTCCGAGGCAGCGAACAGCATCTCAGCACGCTTCCACCATAGAGCATTTTCCCATTATAAAGGCAGATCCTTGACTTTAGCTGAGATGCATCCTTTCCAAGACACAGGGGCAGTTGAGACAGAAGATCCCAATATGGTGGATCACCTCAACCGACCTGGCAAGATGAATCCCTACAAACAGCACGACCCTATAAGAAATGTCAGCAAGCCCTCCTGGGTCACCAACCGCCAGTCATCTAGCCTGCTGTATCACTTCAACGTGCTAAAGAAAGGTAAGGGGGAACCTCTATTGGAAGGGACTTTGTGACCTCTCAGGAGAACAGGGTTACTTACTTTCAGTCCTGAACTCCAGGGGGCATGTTGTGTTAATGCTGCACATCCACAACATACATGCCTGTTGCAATTCTAGATGCTGACAACAAGGAGAAGGTGTGCCTGACGGAGTGCAGGAGGGAGAGGGATGAAGCAGAGGCTTTCTGTGTGAGTGAATTTGGTAAGACCGTTTTGTTCCATTGCATATATTCTCACTTACAGACAGGCATGGCAGACACTCTAGTTGGCCCATGCTACTAGCACATACGTTTCCTTTCTTGTTTTTAAAAGCCTTCTTGGGCTTGCTCCAGCCTATTCTAACAACTGTTTTTAAGGCACCCATCACAGATGTTCCTATACATACACAACAAATAGCATCAATCATGTTTCACTGTCTCATCCCCTTTCTGTCTGGCACTGGCCTTCTTAGTGTCCCCACTCCATCCACACATCACTGTTAGTGCTAAAGCCATTTCACAAGCCGTCTATATGATTCTCCATTTCTTATTAACCCACAGCTGGATACATCTCTCTACCTTTGTAGCTGTATTGTTTAACTGCCATTGCATTATTTACCTAGCTCTAATGAGTTTTAGGATATCATTTGGATGGAAGACCATGCCAGATGATGGCCTGAATAGCATGCTCTCGGCATTGCGGACTCCGCTTTAGCTTCATAGGACTTCTGCCTGCAGCTGTCATGCTGCAATAGGTTCTAATGGCCATTTTGTCACACACACAGATGATAGCAAAAGATAGTGTAGTTCTGGGTTGATTGCACTGGAAATTGGCACACAAGTTTTCTGAATGGAGCTGTGTCTCATTATCAAAGAAGCAGGGGATTAGATGGTGTTTCTCAATATTTAAAAGCAGATAAGTAAAATACATGCCTAGCACCACTTAACAGGTGTTTCTATTTCCAGAAAATAAGCATATTATGAGGCATCTGTTTTGCCTGACTAGACATTAGGCAGTTTTCTACAAATGTAAACATTCCTTAATTTCCTTCTAGTCAAAATTTTAGAATGACGCCCAGCACATGGGTCTCTGATCGAGGCCTTGTACTGGCCCTCTGCATATTTCATCCTTTAATGATTAAACAATTTCATTTATTTCTTAAATTAAAAAAAAAAAAAAAAAAGCATGTCTCTTAACCCAGCCTGAATGAACATTAATCTGCACAGCCCCATGGCCACGGTTCCCCTAGAGTGATCACAGAAGGGGCTTTACTCCTCATGAATTTACATCTAGGGATTAAAAGGCTAGTGGCTGCATCAAAGAGAAGTTTTCACTCCATGAGGCAGGTATGGCCTTGACCTTTGTCAAGGAAGTTTTCTAGCCTTACCTCTCCAGTGACTTTATCGCAGTCTATCTAGAATACATGTGGGGGATTTTCCAGTCCCTCGGTTAACTCAGCCCAGGCCTGAGTCTTTGAGGCAGAAATGGTGTAGCACAGCTCCACGTGGTTGGCTAAGATTAGGACTCATGCTACCTTAGCAAGCTGCATTGCAAGGACACTGAGCAAGAGGACTCTCCTCTCAAATTAGATAACACTCTAGTGTAATATAGTAAGACAGCAGAATACTCTAATGAATGTATCTTTTTCTTCTCCCTTTCGAGTGACTACTCAACCCTACCATTCCCAACCTGCACTGTTATTCAACACCACATAGGACTCAACTTTGAAGTACTTTATAAACTTTAAGACTTTTGTTCATTGCACCATTGTGATTCGTTTAGAGCATCCACATGTATCATGAGCTAACTATCAATGTTCCACTAGCAAGTGTATCGAGTGATCGTTTTCCCTCTCTCCCTTCTTAAAACAGCAGTGAATGGGATTGTTCATGATGTGGAAACACTGGAGAAAGGAGTCCGCCTGGTTACACTCTTGGTAAATAGCGACGGATTATACAAGATGAGTCGCCTGTATATCACCCCCGATGGTTTCTTCTTCCGAGTTCACATTCTCGTTGTGGATGCTTTAAACTGCAGTAAACCATGTCCAGATTTTAAACTTGGTAATGAATCCCAGCTAAATCCAGTCTATTTCTCCTTTCGGTGGTGTGGGATTTCAGTTAGCCTAGATTTAAAAGGGGTTCATGGGACAGTTTGGGCAGAAGGAACAGATTCATTTAGGAGCAGGGGGGACACAAACTGTTTTCTTGCTGGTTTCCCCATATCTGCAAAACAAGCCCAACTGTCTGTAAGGCAGAATGGTTAAAGCCATTCAATCCCCTAAAAATACATCCTGTAAAACATTTGCCCTGCTGAAGCTTTCACCCGCAAGCAGACCTGCTTCTTTTATCCAACCTCCAAAAGTCAAGGTGACGGTGCGGGGAGTTGGCATAGCCAGTTCCAGTTTTTGCCCATCTCTTGCTTTATTAATAATTTGAATTTTGCTACTTTACCACATTTGGTTTGAGCCCAATTTATGTTAAAAGAAAACGTGACTAAGCTACAATCATCCAAACGGGAACAGGCGTTTTTCTAAAGTGAAACAAACAATGAAAATAAACCAATCCAGCGTAAATTCTTTGTTATTTTGCAGGAAGTAGATATATTGTGATGGGTCAGATCTACCACAAGAGACGGCAGCTCCCAGCACCTCTGCTGCAGTTCCTGAGGGGGCGTCTGCGGCCCGGAGATGGGCTGCTAAGGAGCGGCAGCAACTATGTAAAAAGATTCAACAGGAAGAGGGATCGTAAAGTTCAAGGGGTAGCTCACACCAAGTGTAGATGAGGCTACAGTCCTAACTGCTTTACTAGGGCATAAGCAGCACTGGCCGTCAGCTAGCAGAACAAAACTGGTCTCTCCTTTAATTGAGTCTGACCTTCCTTCCATAGTAAGGATCCTTTTAGAGTGACTACAGCTCAGCTCTTGCTTAATTCTGTCTCCAGGACTGATGAACACCTGGTGTCTTATATGGTTTATAAAACAATGTTTCCTTCAAAGGTTCTGATTATATACAGATACCAATATAGTGTGCAAAAAAAAAAAAAACCCAACAACCCACAGCTTAGGAATCAAACCTATTCACTCACTGTAGAGAACATTAACTGGTTAGTGGATTTCCCTTTAAATATGTTTCCAAAATAGGCTATCCTTTTTGTAATACACAATTTAAATCCTAATATTGGGAAAAGAACCCATTATGATTATTTTTAGAGCTAAATTCTTTTGTCAGCACCTCTTATGTATATCAGGAGTAACTGGAGTCACTCTGGCTTTCCACCACTTTAACTGAGAACAGCTGTCTCTTACTGCTTAGATTAATATTCAAAACTGTGTATTTCATAGTATTAAAGTTCTCAGTACAATGAGATTATAAAGAGCAGCATTCAAACCCTGACTCTAATGTGTTGCATGATCATTTGTAGCTCAAAGGCTGCACAGCATAAATATGTAGACATTTGTTTTGAAACACTCTCACATTAAGAATTCTCACAAAAATAAAATTTTTGCAGCACTTTGGTTTCCTCAAAGTACATAATACTGTTTTTTTAAACAATGTATAATTATACCATTTTTCTCAAATATAAGGGACCAGATTTTGCTTGTCATTTAGAAACATGTTCAACATACATATGCCACAGCACACCTTATTGGAGCTTACACGTATGTTCGGAGATTGATCCATTTATAGATTCCAAGGCTAGATGGCACAATTGTGATCATTTAAGTTGACCTCCTGCATAACACAGGCCATACAACTTCCCCAAAATAATTCCTAAAGCTTTTTCTAAAACATCCATTCTTGATTTTAAACTTGTCAGTGATGGAGAATCCACCATGACCCTTGGTAAATTGTTCCAATGTTTAATTACCCTTTTAAAAATTTATGCCTTATTTCATTAATTGAATACAAATCATGCACAAATAGCCAATTAGTATGTGTACAGTTACCTATTTGCATGTACAAATTATGGTACTGAGGCATGCAAATCAGTCATGCAATTGCATACACATTTTGCATGCCTAATTACTCTTCTAAAGTGGATGTTCAACCCTGAAACTATTGTGTATTTGGTATAATTTTTCTATGAAGACAAGTGTATGAGGTTTATATCTGCAAAACAGTAAAGCTACCTTTGGAATCAGTTCCATGGTGGACCTGATCTTTTACTTTTAGAGCCTTAGTGAGACTTCAACAACTATCTTTTTGACATTTAACCCCTTGTAGGAAATGCTGGTATTAAATATTCCTAAATAGCTCTCTCCCCAATTATCTAAAATCCAGCTTCTTAGCCTTTTCATCGTTTGTTTTAATCAGCTCTACTCTTCGGGCAGAAACTTAAAAAAAATAAAATAAATAAAAGTTGAGGAAGAGACCCAGTAAAAAGATTCAATGCCTTTTCAAAAAAAAAAAAAAAAAAAAAAAAACGAATAAACTTCTTAGCTAGTAACGAAAAAGTTATTTTAAAACAGCTTGTGGGGAACTAGTTCCCCTAACCGTGGAAAAAAAATAGCTGCCTTTTAGAATAGCAGTAAAATCTCTTGCTGTTGTCAAAATGTTAAAAAAGTAGTATCTTGCAGGTGGGCTATTAAAGCTTCTCAACTTAGGGTGTCTTCACTGTGCTGCGTGGACGGGAGACACTCTCTCATCAACTTACCTTACTCTTCTCCTTCCACTGGCATACTGGTGTCAACAGGAGAGTAATCCGCAGTTGATTTAGTGGGTCTTCACTAGACCTGCTAAATCGACCCCCGCTGCATTGATCGCAGCAGCATCGATCCCCAGTAAGTGTAGACATGCCATTAGACAAAGATTAACTAAAGCTGCCTCTCAGGCCTGGTCTACACTGGGGGAGGAGGAAGTGGGGGCATCAATCTAAGTTACGTAGCTGAAGTCGATGTACTTACCGCGGTGTCTTCACTGCAGTAGGTCGACAGCTGATGCTCTCCCATCAACTCCGCCTGCGCCTCTCGCTCCATTGGAGTACCGGAGTCGACGGGAGAGCGCTCAGCCGTCAATTTAGCGCGTCTAGTCTAGATGCAATAAAACTGACCCCCACTGGATCAATCGCTGCCCACCGGTAGTATAGACAAACCCTTAGATATAGGGAGTCAAACGTGTTAGCTTCAACGAGAGGCTGCATAGCCATGGTGGGGAGTGGGGGAAGTCACAGAGGCAAATATCAATCTTGATTTCTGTATGAATCTGGCCAGCCAGCCAGGAGAATACATTCATTTTGTAGAGCTCTGTAGAATTCAGGTTTGGAACTATTGATTTTTGACTCTGCTGTAGATTTACACAATAATGAGGTATTTTTTTTTTTTTTTTTAAAGGCAGCTGAAGCAAGGACTCTCTCAGCAAAATGGTACACCTAGGTCACTATGCATTATGGCAGAGTACAGCAAAGGATTTTACCAGGAGATTATTCAGAAACCAAAATGGTAGGGGCAGGCAAGCAAGGTGACATGAATAGAACAGCAAAAGTACCTTCCCAGAATTGTTCTCATGTGATTTATTTCTTGACATGCAATAGGCTTAAAGCACTGACTGCAAACACTGCTGTCACTTCTAAAACACTATATATTCTTGCTGTAAGTCAGCATTTGTTTGCATTGTCAACTGGGAGAGAGGTGAAGGGTTGGTTTACTGGGCTGTACACACTAGCTAGCTTTTAGAATCAGAACAGTTTTATCATATGATTGAAGTACCCACAGAGATGCTTGCTACCTGACAACCAGTAGCTTGCATCTATCTAAAAAGGTCTCAGTGCCTCCTTACTACTTTTATTACGGTACATTTAAGTGAGAACAGAGTTGAGCGAGCATGGAGAATGGCACATTTACAATCGAGATGTCAGTTGAAATTTTCCCAAGAAAACTCTAATGAGGGGCTTTTACTTTGGCAGAATAAGACTGTTCCTGGCAGCAACTCAGTGCACTGGAGGGAGGGCTACATCAATGTCTCAAGTTTGGGTATTCTACTTTCAACCGATATTTGAGTGTTGCTCAATGATGCCCAGTTTTCCATTGATCCAGATTCTGCAATGCACTTCCCCCGCTGCCTTCATCCATGACACTGAACAGTGATCTGAAGCAGACACCTGGAGTAGGGGGTGAAGAATAGTGACATTGCCCTGGCTCATTTAACACTTGCTCCCCCCCAGGAGACAAATAGGATATCAATGGTGCTGATGGAAAGGAGCTGGAGCAAGACCACTAGCTTAGGGCAAACCAACATTTGACCACTCCTAGATTTAAACCATACCCTAGAATAAATATCGCACCTGGAGAGTTAAACCACTAAGGAAACAGATAAACCCTTTATTAGGTAAAGTTGATTTACACAACAATGGCATTTTATTTGGGCTCAACTCTTTATTTGGTGTGTATCTATTTTTTCATTGGGCTACACAGGGACTAGGACATCAGGATGTTATTGAAGAGGGAAAACCAGCAAGGTGTTTTATTTTTCCTTTCGCATCACAAAAATCTTACCTTCCTTCTGGAAGAGGTGAAGTGGTTATTTATTGTGTCACATAATAAGTTAAGAGGTAACAGTCCAATATGTTTCAGTGTCTATAACTTAAACATTTAACTATTCATTATTTTCACTTTTTGGTAAACCCAGCGTATGTTTTAATGGGTGGTGTTTACAAATATATGTAGACGTGTCATACTGCAGAAAGATGCTTATAAATCATTGGGATTGCTCTTCCAGACTCTCTCACTGAAGAAGATCACACTATTTTAAAAGCTGTACCTGATTTAAAAAGGGGAAAAAAAAAAAGGCCATTACTTATAATACTTGCCTTACAAGCTCAAGAGATGAGGTGGCAAAGTAACTTCTGAATTACAATAGATTACTAATGCAGCAAAGGAATGGAAAGAAAAAGTGAGAATTTCTTTAAAGATCAAAACATTTCATACTCAATTACATTAGCAGTCTTGCAATCATTAGCCAGTATGGGGCAGATTACTAAGCATATAAAAATGTATTAAATGTACAGGAAAGTACATGTTCCATAGAAAACTAGTCTATAGTACAGCTAGCTTTTCATACCGAGTCAATTTTGCTTTACACAGATTTTAATGATTTCATCATTAAAAGACAGTTTACAGTTCACTTTCAGGTTATTTTGTGTGGTATTGGGATAGCAAATGAGGTGCACGTATCAGGCTACACATCTATCTTCATTAAAGGGACACTGTCAAACTTAGGTTGTAAATTGTTAACTCAGGAAATGTCCCCCCAATTCTAAGAGTCCCTAAAAACCCCATATTCCAACAAACACCAGTGAAAAGGCCAATGCTACAAGTCAAGCAGGCCTTAACATGACAGCAGCAGCAACGATGCTAATGTACAGACAGAAGCAAGCAAATATAGCCACATGCATTGCTAAACAGATAAAAGTTTAGACAACAAAAAGGACAAATCTGGCAGGGATTTTTATTCTCAAAACTTCTAGTATGTTTTATTACAATCAATGAAAAGTAAAAAGATTTTAAAAGTAAGTAGATGACAGTGTCCCTTTAGAGTGTATTTGCCCCTCAATATTTCTAACAAAATTTTTTTTACAGGATCTCCTACTTTAGAAGAAAGTTAACTCCTGGTGTTTTTTTCAGCAGGACAAACATGAATATTTTGCAGCCAATCAACTGATACACTGAGTACATAAGACACTGCAGTCTCTCCAGTGATTTACGCAGATCTGTTATGAACACATCTTTCTACAACCTTTTATGAGGATTTAAAAGCGTTTGAACTAAATTCTACAAAAGGACTAATTACATCTGCTCAAGTTTATCTGAGGACCTCTGATGACACAGCATAAAGAAAAACAAACCTCAACTTGGTTTAGTTTGTGTCACCAAAACCCCAAGTTAAAACATAATTCAATAACAGACACTTTGGAATTTACATGGTAATAATACATAGAAAGAGGACACTGGAGCAACATAGCAGGTCTCAAGTATTATGAATTCTCATGCTTTTAAGAACCAGTTTTAAGTATGACTTTTGAAATACATGTACAGGAATGATACTGGTATTGCAGATATGGTATTTCTATTTTTTAATATATCACTTTTAAAAAAAGACAAAACCACAAAATTTGATACCCGATAAAGCTAGAAAATGTCTCCATATGTTAGCTGGCAACAGAAAAACTGAAAAGATGTCAAGAATGTGAAAATGTCTATATGAGATTAACATTTCCCTAGCAAGAGAATAATTTGTATTAAAAATTCCTAAGAAGTTATATAAAATTTGGCAATGCAAAGAGCTACATAATCAACCAATGTTTCATTAGAAACGCCACCAAATCGGATGTCAAACACATGACTTTATTTGTCTAGGATGTAATGTCCTATTACGTACAAAAAAAGTACTCTTCAGTTTGCCACAACTGTTAAAAACATAGCAATCTATTGGCTACAGGTAAGAAAGTTCTTTTCGCATTCAGTTTCAAATGACATCATATATATTTATATATGAATAAATAGTACAGAAATACTATGAAGTTGGGAAGAGATGCAGAATATTTTCAGAACTCATTAAATTGAGAATTTTCCTTCTTGCATCAAACACAATGCATACAATATGTAGCATTTCTTTTAAGAAGTCAAAGGACAACATAACCTAAATGCAACTACTCTTCTCATAATATTTTTAAGAAGCATAAACTGATTTTTTCACATTGAACAATTCATTTTTAGTTTTCACATATAGGTTAAATGACCGTATCTGTACAAAAATGTATGGGTTTTATTAGATAAAATTAACCCAGAAGAACCTGTACACCTGAGCATGTAATTGTAAGAAAACTGTGGTCAGTAGCAATGTCTTATTTCTAAGAAATTAACAGGAAAGTTTCTTGCATAGCAGGGTGAGGTTAAACCCAAGGGAAGCTTATCCATAAACCAGGTAAATCCCAGATCACTGTAGGACAAAGCTAATTGTGAATTAGTGCAAAATCTAGCAAAATGGTTGTAGAGCTGCATAAACCAGCCTTGGCTGATTTACTGGAGGCAGTTAATATGACAAAGTCAGTTACATAAGCAATGTGCAAGTGATAGATCAGAGAGAGGAGAAGGAAAAAAAAAAGTCTGCAAGTCACATCTCCCTCTGTTGGCTTCCATTTATCCCTCATGCTAGCTTTCCTCGTATAGGAAGAGACAAAACCACTGAGAATGCCCTTTAGAGATATAATTACAAACATGTGGTACTTCATTCCGGGAGGATATTTTGCCGCCTTCTTTCTAATTCAGAAGTGGGCAACGAAATTTCACAATACTGCCTTTATTATCTGATGCAGCAATTATGGCACCACAGTAGAATTGTTTTTTTAAAGGGATAGTAGTTGCTTAATGAAACGAAAAACGCGTTCCCTTTCTACCTTTCTTACCTTTTCCTCCCCTACTACTTGGGATATTTCCAATTCCAAACACACCCCTCAAAAACTTTACAAACATATTAGCGCACATTCAAAGACAGCTACATCTGTGGGGAGAAAAATTATCTCCATTTATTTTGTTTCATTATACATCCATGTTTTGAATTTTAATACAAAAAGAAAAAAATTAGAATCTGACAAATGTTTACAAACAAGATACCTTCAAATAGATTTTACTCATTTCAGTCTGGTGCAGAGTAAATGACAAATTGTACTGTTATATTCAAGGCAACAGAGTCTGTAGTCTGTGACCACTTAGCCCAACTTTTATGCAAGCTTAATCCTTTTTCTCTACCACGAATGATAAACTCATTGTTGATTCCCAGTTTTTTTGTGTGCACATGTGTACATAGCAGCTCCTTTCATAGAAAGAAAAGACATCTAGAGGTCTTCTTGTACTTTTACCTACAGGAATCATGTTAAGATACAGAATGGATTACATGTAACCGGGGCCGGATTTTATAAGAAAAAATAATTAGCTGACAAATGAGGGCAGCAATAAAAAAGCGTCCTTTTTTGCAACAATAAATAAATACAGTCAAAGTTTTCTGTGTGGACTTTAAACCAGCTTCTTCACTGAAGAACAGACGTGGCATTTCCATGGAGTTAAACTTGACCCCATTTACTGTATCTTTTTTCTTGCTTGCTTGCTCTCTCTCTCGCCAACAAAACAAAGTTTTCTCACTTCTGCCACAATAGTACAACAATTTGATCTTGACAAGAAAGTGGTGCTGCTGATTTTTATTCCTTTGTCCTTTGGACAAAATAAGCCAAGAATATAATTTGACTGCTGTGACCAATAAAAACACAGTTTACATCAAGTCTTGTCAGGATAACCTGACTAAAAACCATCTGGCTTCTTAATTAAAAATTTCAGACAACCAGATTCTTGCTGTGTGTGTGTTAGGTTAACACGCTGAACTCTAAGAAGCTGTAGACTGCAGTTTGTTGTTATGAGACCTGCAGAATACAGAAAAAAGTGAATTAAGCACCCTTCATTTTTGAGAACACGGTTTCTCTAAGAGGATGCCAAGGGTCAATCACTGGGAGGGGAATGCAGCCATGTTGTGTCTGTTCATCTTTGGAGACAAACACCATTTAAAACAACCATCTCTGAACTTTACAGAAGTTTTCAGCTACAGCATTAAAAAATTCCACTGTATACAAAACATGATGCTTCACTGGAATATCCAAAAATGCCCAAAATAAAATTTTACTAATCAAGATACATAATAGTATTCTATAATAGGGAAGGCATAAAGACAATTCATAAGTTAGTACGGTACTTTTGGTAAAATATACAAAATATACTTAAGTTACATTGATTTGGGAAGTCTTTGGATAAACGTTCAAACATAAAAAACTGAATAGTAAAAGAAATTAATACCACATTTTTGCTAATCAGAGTTCAGCGAATCCCCTTTCTAACGTTCACAGTTTTATTAGTGACGCAAATAATTAATTAAAATACATAGTTTCCAAGACTGAATTATTTGACTTTGTTTAAATACAGTATTCCAAGGAACAGACAGTTTCTTAATACATTTTTGTTTACCAACATGGCTGCTGGCAAATAATTGTTTCCATTTTAAAACGAACACTTAATATTTGGACATTGATCTGGATTTTTTAAGGCAGTTTAATGTCATGGTACTGTACAATAAAAGAAAGTGACCCCAACATCCAGTTCTGATTCCAGTTAAAAAGGTCAGACTAAAGATATCACAATCTGCAAGAAAAGAAAAGAACATGGATGGTGTAAATGAAGCAGCACAACAAATAAGATGCAGCAATGAAATTAGTGTGCAAACAATGAATGTCGGATAACCAAATATGACAGAATGAAAGAAGCATGAGCCAGTAATGGCCTGATAAAAGCAGATATCACAGAATTAAATTAAGAGGGTAAACACACAAGTGCTTCAGTTGGCCACACCTGCACTTCCCCGTAGTCCTGCTCTTGTCCCACTTGGAAAACTAGCAACTTCCACACAGATGGATATAAGTGCAGCTTCTAACAGAGTTAACTGCAAATAGATTGAATCCTGAATTGATCTAAACCTACCAGAATTCAAGTGTAATGGTCAAGCTGACTAATCTACCAACTGATTGTACATCATCAGAATTCTGATTCAAGTTGAATTTAATGAAAGTAATATTTGTAATTAAACATAGGTGGTTTATTGTTGGGATACAAATCTGCAATGATATATGGAAAGTCCTATTACTATACTAGTGTTAAAGAGTAAACTAGTCTCAATCTTAATTATAGCAGTACTACCACTCACAGCTCCCCTGGTTTCATGTAAGTAAGTACATGATACTATGTATTATACATAAGGGCATATGGATTATAGCCTGAAATGTAGTTGGCAAGCTGTATAGTTCATGTTAAGCAGAGTGCATGTTAGTTTTACAAACAAGGTTCCCAGATGGAATATTCTGTACCAGTCTTTTCCTGCAGAAAAGGAACTTAAAGCTAAGTTTGTTTTTTATTTTAAACTATTAGTCTCAATTTTAAATTTCTATTATTTCAATTGGACATATAGTTGCTTAAAAATGAGAGTGAATAAGTTATCTAAATAATACAAAACAACAAGAAGAGATGGAAGTTCGCTAGGTAAGAGTAAGGAACTGTTTACTTTTGCATACATTTGAATTTTCCTTAGGTTGTGAGCTCTTTGGAGTAGGAGGAGCATCCTTTCTTCAGTGTTAGGAAAGGTCCTGGCACCAGTGGACAGTAAGTAGCTAATAATTATATTCAAAACAGAAGCTGGTCCCTTTTATTTGGTTTTCACAGTAACTGAAAAGGTCTTCTTTATTTTAGTGTTCCGTTTCTTTATAATTATGATAATGCCCATATTGATATGTAATTCATATTTTAAACAAAAATTATACAAATACTTAAGTAGGATCAGGTTCAGGCCCTAAGTTTGACAAAAACCAACAGCTGGAATGTATTGACTGGAGATTCTTCCCTTCCAAATCTAGCTATAATGGCACGCGTGGGGAAAGAGGCAGGCCTTTATATGAGTGCAGTAGGATAAGCTTAGGGTAGTAGGAAGATTTTCTAAAACAAACTCAGGTTACAGTCAAACGATTATCAATATGGGGAACCCTTTGCCTTACCTGCTTGCCTTGAATCCTTTTAGCTTCTGTACAAAGAATGATTCAAGAACCTCTGCACATTGGTAAAAAGGGGAGTCACTTGGATTGTAGTAACGACAGTTATCAAAAATTTTGGTCATATCTGCCACAAACTCTGTCACCTTTTTGTAGTAACGTTTCAGGATTCTTTCTTCCATGGTAGCAAGGTCTTAAAAGAAAACAAACAAACCAACCCATACCTGTTATTTAAAACGAGACATCTTTAGTCTCCCAGACAGAAGTTTATTTATATCATCATCAAATGTTGTAACAAAAGCACAACTGGCTTGGCTACATTTCTGCAATGTTGCTTGTGACATGATGCCAGGTGAGGGGTCTCATTTAGAATGTGTGCTTCCTCACATCTCACAGGAATTTATTATATGTCATTTACACATTTTAGTTACAGCAACTAAAGTTTTTGAAACCTCCATTACAGAGCTATTATTTACTCCTGATGAAGAAAGGACACTGCCATTAGAGAATTCTGATTCTGTTCTTGGTATTTTTTTGTTTTCCTTATTTTTTAATACTATCATCAATCAATGCATAATAAATACACTTGATTTGCAGTTCATCTGCTCCTGCTGATTACTCCTTATTTGAATTCATAACTCTTTTAGGGACATCCATTAATTGCCACTGAGATGCACATTACCACACAAAGGGCAGAATGACTTCAAGGGCTTTCAGATGGCAAACTGATAACTTGAACACCGCAGCCAATCGATTCTGAAATTTCAGGGAATGTCCTAGGCATCCAGAGCCAGAACTGTACTGATTTGGGGGAAAACCAAAAGGGGGAAAATGGGGGACACATGAAGTCCCTGCCAATGCCACCTCCTCAACTGTCTATCCAACAACTGGTTGATGGCACCCATTAATGGTTTTCAGCATAACAATACTGCAATTCATCACTGCTCATCTTCCCAAGAGAGTTAAATATGTTGACATCCTGAATCACTTATCTCCCAAACAGAAAGAATAATAATGGTGGCAAGGAATGGGGACATGCACACAGGCATCTGGGGAATGGGGGAGGGGCACACAGCATTCCTGCCATGGAGGAAGGGGAAATGGGCATGCACACTGAGCCAGTGGTGAGGCAGGGAGAATGGAAGCCCTAGTATGGGGGGCACACAGACTCCATGATGGGGGGAACTCGGGGAGGGTTGCAGGGAATGCTAGAAACAGAGGGGGATGGGAGAGTGACACATAGAAAGTTTGGGGGTGGGGGAGGAATGAAAGAATGCAAGCAGCTCCTGGTGTGTGCAATAAGCTCGGCCTACGCAAGTTACAAAGGCTGCGACTCCCTAGTTAAAAACAAAGGGACAAGCATTGAAAAATATAAACTAAATGGTCTTTAAATTTAAATTAACAAGTGTCCCTCTTAACTTGGTTGAGAAAACGAATAAAGGATTCACCTGCCTTAAAAAAAATTCCTTCTAAGTGCTTGTTTTTTAATCCCACCAAGTGTCAAAACATTTGCAAACATGGACATCTTTTGATGTGGTTTACTCATCCATAACAGGTGGTCTGCCTCCCAGTTACAGTGACAATGTGCTAAGTGTAACCTGATAGATTGCAAATTCAACGATGTTATCGCTTGGCGTTTCTGAGACAGTTTTACCCACAAGAGAAGATTAGTGTTTTGTAAAACAAACAGCCAGCTCTTTTCTGTGAAACTTGAGGAAATTTAGGTGGCCAAATTCCAATTTTTCCCTCACACACCAGAATTAGCATCCTTATTTTTGTGAAAAGTACAAAGTGGTCAAGTTTTGTGTGACATCCAGAAGTCAGAAACTCCAGCAGCAAGCACACTGACTGCTAAGACAATACTGACTTTGAAGGAAGAGGATTACAAACATTTCTAACCATTTCCTGCAGCAGCTGGGTTTTCCTTAGAGATCTTACATCCACGTCCCGAGGCAGCCCACCACTGCTTTGTCCTTGAGATTTAGTAAGCTCACAGCACAACACAGTATGGCTGCAGATTATTATACAGCCCCAAAAGGATTTTCTTCCTTTTCAATAGAGCTTTCAGTCTAATCAAAATTTTCTTGTACAATAGCAAAGAAAATGAAGATTGCTTTTATAGCTTTCCATCCTGTATTACATAAGTCATTATGCAACTATATCATCCATTTACTAAAATAATCTTTTTCCTTAATCACATGAGCACATACTTCTACTTCTCTCACTGGGAGATGCTGAGTGAGGGGAGAGAGGAAAGGATAAGGTATGGTGGTACAACTCACTCTGTTGGAAAGTGACTACAGAAGTATAGAAAGATCAGAAAAAAATAAATCTGTAAGTTTGATAAACCAATTGGGACTTTATTTTGTATGTTAGGAAGGATGGACTTGTGGTTAAGGAGCAGGACTGAGAGTCAGTATATAGGTTTCCATTTTAGCTCTATCACAAACTTACATGCTGATAAGCAAGTCACCATCTCGGTTTCATTTTACCCATCTCTCTAACGAGGATATATTGATAAAGCACCCAAAGATCCTCAGATGAAGCCATTCGATATATGTAAATTTTAAATCTATATTAACTAACAATTAGCACTCAGCCAATCATACTATTAATTGGAAATACACTTACCCATAGGCTCTTTGATAACACCATAATAATCTGGTGCATCATTGGGATCTACTGGTTCTAGGAATGGCCATGCCATCTTGTGAGCCTATCAGGAAAATGAGGCATAATCAGTTTCAGAAGAAAACATTACAAATACTTTTAAATTAACAAGGGCTTGATAGCTGTTTAATTAATTATATATTGCTAGAGATTTGCATCTGATTCTAATTTCGGCAACAACTAAAGTGTTATTTGCTGATCTTGATTGTCCGTATCCTAAAGTGTAATCTGGCATGATGAGCAGTTTGTCCTCATGAGGAGAGGCATACTGGAATTGAGAGACTGCAAACAGCCAACTTCAGCCAGTATTCCCGAAGAAGCTTCCTTTCAAGGCAGTGGGGACTGAAGGGGCTGCAACCCTCACAGAGTTCGGCCATTTACTGTTTTTCACTTTCATTAAATCTAAAATTAACTTGTCATAAAAAATGTCAATTAAAACCGCTCAAATCAAACAAATACTTTGCTGTACATTTCATATTGCACTAGCCTACTCTTCTATTAACACATGGGATTATTTCTAGCTGATGGCAATTTAAATGTCCCTTTTCAACCATTAGGGATGATATTTACACTAGCAAAAATGTTATAACTGGGCCAGAGGCTTTTCATTTTTCTTAGCAACATATAGTCATTTGCATGCTGAAATCAATCTTCTGGAGGTGATCTTGTGTTAAAGAAAATTTTAATATTTTTTTTAATCTTTAAAAAAAGTCAGCCTTGCCGTTTAGCTGAAGTGTATATAATTTCAGATTGGAAATCATACAGGCTAGCCAGAGAACACAACTTATTTTATGTTGAAAACTTCCATTTCCTACCCAAAATGCAACTGCTCTGCCCTTTATATTCTGATGAAATCTGCTTCCGTCATGCTCAACAGAGCTATCCTCATTCATTAAAAAAACAAAACACCCCAGAACCTGGAGGCAGTGATTTTCTTCCAGGCTACCATCAATGTTACTCAATGTCACAATGCTGCTTGGGAAGGCTGTGGCCAACACATTGTCATCCCTCACAGAAAAGGAAGCTTATTACATCTCAACAAAATCACGATGTCTAACAATCAGACAAGCGGAGATCCAAGGTTACTCCCAAAGAAAGACATCTTGGATGAACCTCTATACCTGTATTTTCCACTCTGAGTATGGTTTATCCTCACCTGTAAGGAACGTAGTACTCTTCGTAATCCCTCATAATCTTTATCAGTCAGTGGACTGAGTACTGTCATGGCATCTTCTGTAGACTGACACTGTGGACAGACATACTCATCAATGAGATCTGCCTCACTTTGCAAAATACCAACACAGCGCCCATGATACCAGTTCTGACATCGGTCACAGCCAATGTAAAATCTGCAAGATTTGAAAGAAAAATATCAGTAACATTATCCTTTACATTTAAAGCAAAAGATTTTTTAAAAACTCAGTTTTAATAATTTGCACCTCAGTAGTTGTTCTGCATGATATAAAACAATGTTATATTTAAACATGTGACATTTTAGTTTTACATATGCTAATTAAACCATGCACGCTAATTTAATATTTACATACAATAACTAAATTATCTGACCATTTTACTTCATAATTATCAGTAGTGCCTAAAATTAAATAATTCATTTCAAGGCAACAAGGTTTCAGAAGTTCTTTATCAGTTTTAAAGCTGAAAGTAACAGTGTGATGCCAGAAGTCTCACTCGACCAGTGATTCAAGGAACATTTTACACATGTAAAATAGGAGTACATTCTAGGGCTTCAGTTTCACCCTGTTCAAACAGTTTTCATATGGAAGCCAGAGTCTTGTGGCTGAATATAGAAGGGGTATTCCGGTGACAAAAAGCCTTATAAACATAAAGATACCACTCAAATACCCCATACTCCAAGACATTTTTCTAATCTAAATCGAAGAGACTAATTTCAAGCACAAAAAGTCCCAACTAATATTCAATTTTGTTTTAATCTTTCTAGCTCTTCCTTGTTAAAATTAATCGCAATTTAAAATTCTTGGTCTTATTTAAAACATTGAGGCCACCTTAAGAACTTTACTTTTCCTATATATCCAAAATATTCACTTGAAAACAACATTTGGGGGAGAGAGAGAGAGAGAAATATTGAAAAGGAAATTGTAATACCAGGGGATACAATATATGCAGAATATTTGTTTTTCTTTTTAAGGAACAAGTAACCAAAGTCAGAGCAGTTTGCTACCTAAATATTAAATAAGAGGTTCTTATCAGAACTCACTGTGACTCATCATAAGGTGTTCTGCAGATACAGTACAATTCCTCACTGCTGCCCTCTTGTGCCCGTTTACAATCATTACAGATGTACACATCCATTTTCTTAGCCTCCTTTTCTGTGATGCCAACACATTCTCCATGATACCAGTTAGTACAAAGATCACAGCCAATATAGAACCTAAAAGTGTTCACAATGAAAATGACAATGTAATTGTCATTTCAAATGGCATGGCACTTTTCCCTGCATTTCTGGTTCTGATGCACTTTCTTGCTAGCCTGCTTTCTGCAATTTTCTGACTCAGTCTCCCTGTCCTCTACCATTCTATCCTTGCAAGGCCTACATCTGACACTGCAGCTGCACTGTAAATAAGGTCACTTGGGTCAATCTTGATATAGACAGTTTAGTAAATGTGGGTCAACCAATATCTACAAGATTTTGAAAAAACTGGACTGAAAATGTGTATCTCCAACATGAATGCATATGTGAAAAACTGTAAAAGGCACAAAAAGACATGGCCAAAGAAAAAGATTTACATTTTCAAAACTATGGTTCAGAAGCCAGGTAAGTATCAAGGCAACTTCTTGAGATTTGAAAATGTAGGTCTCAGTTAATTTTAAAAACAAAGCAAAGCACAAACAACAACTAGAAGTTACAAGTACACTACAAAGGAACATGCATACCAGCCATGTGTAGAATACATATTGGTATAACATGATGTGAAGGAAAACTGTGTAAGAATGTGTGTTGTAATTTTAAAATTTCTATGCGGGATCCTGAAAATAGAGCAATTCAACTAAGCAGAATTACAACAAACTGGAACACAGACCATTCTTTGGAGAATATATGTCTATTCTCAAACAACACTATGCGACAGAACCAGATATGGTATGATACAAAGTGAAGGAGAATTGGGTAAGGTTCAAAAACAATTTAATTTCATACAGAATCATGTGAATAATGGACCTTGCACAGAATGGTGTGATAAACTTGTAAATTATTATTCAAGGATGTTTGACAGTATTTTGGATATGGATGCCCCAAACATACCTATGACTAGCAGAATCAACCATGGGGACAAGAAGTTAGGCACCCAGTCTCCCTCTCTCTCTGACTGAGCAAAAGCTAGCTGACTCCAGATTTTCAGGCTTCCTAGAGTTTAATCATAGAATATCAGGGTTGGAAGGGACCTCAGGAGGTCATCTAGTCCAACCCTCTACTCAAAACAAGACTAATCCCCCCAAAATTTAGTGAAAATCTTACCATTTATCACCTGTTATGATGCCAGTTTCTGCTAACCTACAGAACCAACCCTGGGCAGGCATGACGAAGAGGAACTGGCTATACTAGGGTAGCTAGCAATATATGTCACACCAAACAAACATCTCTAATTTCTACCAAACTTTTGCACTAGAAGTCTTGGAATGTGCACCCAGACTTCACATCAAATCACACCTCACCTAGACCATTTTTGCTAATTTGAGGAATGCTTCCCCTCCTATGGTGCCTCCAAAATTCTCTTAGCGGCCCAATATCTGCCACATTCAACCTATTTTTTCCATTGCTTCTTATTTCCTATCAGTCAAGTCTCAACAATCTAATGAAATCATCTTTCTGCAAAGAAGGGCTAGATGTAGTTCTCTCTACAGTGAGTCAACACCAATTCAATCTAGCACAAGATATTTCTTCTGCTTCCTTGCCCCAACACTATAAGGGTAGATAGCACCATCTCCACAGTGCTGCCAGCTCCTGCTGGCCTGGAAACAAATTCAGGTCCAGAACTTGGATCCTTTGCCTCACAAGTTGTTTTATTTTTATATTTCCCACTTATCAGTTAAATCTTAGACAGATACCCTGACTAACCCATAACAGTATATGAGTGAATCCCTAACATGCTTCAATGTCATTAATGAAAAAATAAACATGAAAGATCTACAGTAAAAGAATATAAATGACTCAAGCAAAGAATGATCTTAGTGAATCTAGTGCATTATAACAAATGTATAGGGTACCTCATCTCATATTACAGGTTGCCTCTTAGGAGCAGTTCAGGCTACAAAACTGAAAGCTACACTTCTATCCTGCATGAACTGCAAATGAGGCACCAGCACAAAAAGAACGTATCTGATAACCATATACATTTATTAAAAAAACACTAAATTACATAAGAAAACAATGTTTTCAAAAGTAACCAACTTCTTCACCATCAAGTGGTGAAATAATTAAGCTCAACAGCATAGCCACCGTATATTAAAAAACGGTGAGATTCAGAATTTATGAGCAGAGAAGTTGAACTGGATCACACTGCTAAGGCATTAACATTCCGTTTTTGGGGAATCTTATTTCCTGCTTCAATAAAGGTCGTCTCTGTTCAGTATGCTAGAATGTGCTGTCATCATGTATTATCTATGGGCCAATCCAACGCCCAATGACTTGAACAGGCATCAGATCAAATCCATGTATTTGTTTAATTTACTTTATTTTTGTGATAAAGCTTCCACTGCTTATAAGAGACTGAACCAGTATGACTGGCCTGTGCTCAATATGTTATACCAAAATGAGAACAGGGCATCCTACTAAGTTTTACTGAGTGACAAAAATCCTAATATAGCACTTACTCTTCCCCACCCCACCAATCCCTATTTAAAGTGGTATTTAGCACTTACAAGTAGCAGCAGATTAGAGTACTTCCATTCCAGGCTGCCATTCACAGAATGAGTGCAGCACCGGGAGCAGTCTAAGCTTCCCAACACTGACAGGATGGTAGACTGGAGTTATATAAATACCCAAGATACAGAAATTAACCCCCTTCAGCTGTGACTTGGAGGAACCACTACTGGGGGGACAGGCTAGTTCAGTCTCCATGGCTCATTTCAATTCTTGGCATTTCTACTGAAACCCCAAACAAAGATGCTAATTAGTGCTTTTGGAGTGAGTGATTTTTATCAATTGGATGACCTGGAACACTAACACCAACTGATTTCTCAGATGCCACCGCATAGCTATCATACGGTAACAACTTTTGATCATTACTGACTTGAGCGGAATTAGAGCCATCAAACTAGAGGTGATCCAGTCCACCATTTATTAATTTCTCCATAAACAAATCCTTCTATAAAACAATTTCCCTTTCAGCGGGAAACAATCTTCTTTTTCTCTTCAGAGTTAGTTTCTAAACCATTTATTAGGAACTGCCATTTTCATTTTGTCAAATGCTTAAAACTTCCAAAACATACTAGAGTCTGGTAGAAAAGTATGGGGGTTTTTTTTGCTTGGTTTGCATTTCTTACTGCAACTCAATAAGAGTCCAGCGTGGGGTGGGTAGGTAATATATTAAGAAATGAAAAAAGAAAAGACTGGAATATTGGAAACCACTGGAAACATTTTCCAAAATGAACTGCAGCCTAATAGGTTAGTATCTCTTGTTAACTATTGAATTACAGAAAAATCTTATTTATGGGGAGACGGTACCAAAGCTATCACTAGAGAACACCAACCATCTGTTCACAAGAAGGAACACAAGTATATAGTCATTTGCTCCCAAAGCAGAGGCAAAAAGGCAAAACAAAGAACAGAGCGAAATAAAGAGTATGTGCATGTGAGACAGAAAGATCATACAATGGAAACATGCAAACAGGTAAAAAAAAATTAACTCACAGGAAGTACTAGATTTGTAATTGCTAGTATAATCCAGACACTGCTTATTCTTTCATAGTCCATGCTCCTTGCAATACCGCCTGATTTTCTACCCCCATTTCTAATCGCTATCTCAGACTAACAGCTAAATGCTAAAGCTGCACCAAACAATGCACAGGACAAGCATGCCGCATTCACCACTCACTTTGATTCATCATAAGGTGTTTTACAGATGCAATAAAGCTTTGTGTCCTTCTTGGTTTCCTTTGAGGTAGTAGAAATCATTTTCTTTTTCTTGGACTTGGAAGCTGAAGAATCTTTCTCCTCCTCTCGTTTTCTCTTCTGGGAAGATACTGGCGCTGGGACTGTGGTGGCAGATGTGACGCTGGTGGCATGCTGTGATGGTGGTGGTGGTGGTGGTGGTGGAGGAGGTGGAGGTGGTGTTGCTGCTGCAGCAGCAGCCGCTGCGGCAGCGGCAGCAGCAGCGGCGGCAGCGGCTGCCTGTGCTTTTTCTTTTTCTTTCTTAATTTTAGTCAAGTCTTTCTTTAGCTCTTCCTGAAACACGTTTAAAAAAAAGGCAAAAAAGACACCTGTTGAGGACATTCTAGAATAGGATCAGAATCCAGACTCAAATCTTGCTCCATTTAAAAAAGACAAGTCATTTAAATAATTTACTCATTCAGGTACAAATTCCAAGATTAATTTAAGTCAGCCCCTGGGCTGCTTTAAGATTAGATGTTTTAAGTCTGATGATAAGTATCAGGGAGGTGACCCTATGTCTAATCCTAGGGCAAAAAAGAGGAGGAGTTTCAGGGATGTGTCAAGAACTTGGAGGACACATGCTTGCTAATAAAAATGGTGATCAGGCATAAAAAGCTGAATTAAGGATGGAGTCAGTCTTTACTGTTATCACCTAGCTCTTTGTACTTTTAACAATAAGAAATAAAAATTAATATGATTCTTATAGGATCTGTGACATTCAGAATTGAAATAACAGCCACAGAACCTTTAATATATTAATGAAGTCCCACACTGGCAACTCTGCATTGTCATGTGGGAAACCTGTTCCATTTCTAGTCCCTATTTGTCATTCCTTGGGCATGTAAAGGGCGATTAGGGATATTCAACAGCAGACCCTCTGGCAAATAAACTAGAATGTCAGATGACACAGAAGGCAGCTCCCCCATCCAGAGGTGTAATTGCCAGGATACAAAATCTTGTGTGTGGGAAGCATACAGAAACAATATTTCACCCCAATGATACCATCCACCAGAATTCTCAGTCCTAGTTTTCACTCCTTTATGGGAGAGTGGGGTAGCTCCCACAGTCATCAAAGAATTCTGATATAAGAGCAGTGGTTTAAGTGCTATCCTCTGGACATTCCAACTCCTTCTCAACCACGATTGGTGAAGGAGCTCCCTGTTGGTATGTCTTTACATCGCTTCAGTTTTCCACACAATCTTTACTCAGCATTCCTACCTTGCAGTTGGTCCAGTAGGTTCCATAAACTGTGAGGCCTTTGCCTTAAGTGCTCTGGTACATTTGTGTTGCAATTTGCTGTTTGTTTCTTGGAAATCTGATGCCCTTACAATGAGAAAGTGCCACAGAAATAAAGGATGGGGCCAGCTCTCAAGGCTTTGTGGGGTCCTTCACAAAAACATGTCTAATGCAGCTCCACCCCCACTTCTAGAAGCGTATCCCCACCGGTGTTAAATTCTCAACAGGGTGGAATCAAATGGGTCATATTTCCTTTGAAGGCAGGGGAAGGAGCAAAAACTAGGGTCAGGGGATTTCTGACCTTCTTGGTTTAGCTTTTTCAGTGAGAGGCAAGACTGCAGGATTTGGACCTTTAACTTTAATAGGGCAGAAATTGTTTGAAGAAACCACAAAAGACCTCTGCATAGATTAAATGCTAGATGCAGTAAATAAAGTGATCTGGGGGTTCAGCAGGGATACAGGCATGCAACAGAAGAATTTCATCCTGCATGCTTTCTTAAGGACTCAAAGGACAAGCTGATAAACATAACAATATTTTCCCCCAACTTAAGAAAACCCACCTGGTTCATTGAGAAGAACTGCTCTTACCTGAACTTCGATTTGTAGATCTTTGTCCAGAAGTGCTCTTTTTTTCAGTATTTCAGCTTTAAGCTGTTCTTTATGTTTGAAAAGCAGAGCTGAGAGCTTGGTAGCATTCTGTTTACTACGCTTCTGTTCCACACTCTCTTCTCGCTTCCGTTTCTTAGCTGCCTGTTTTTCTTCTTTATCTATCTTATCCAAAATATACTTCATCACCTGATTACACACTATCATTCTAGGGAAGGAATACAGAGAAGCACATGTCCCAAGTTGTCTAATAAATCACAAAATTAAAATTATTTTCTCTTTACAGCCTACACAAATCACAAGTTGTATTATTAATTCTGATGGTAAAATCATGGATTTAGCCACAACAGCAGCACTTGCTTGGCTCGTGATAGGGCTGCTGCAGAAGTAGGAATGGAAAATCAAGGAGCCACCTGGTATTTTATTGAGGGCTGTAGGAGTACACTGGCTGTTTGGTAGGGCCATATGACATCAACCATTCTGTTCTTCTCCACTGTCCCACATCTACCTGGTCTAGTCTGGGTTTCACTGATAAAGATTATACTCTTTGGGAAGAAAAGACTCATTGAGGTGGAAAGATGACAGTGCCACGAACAGAGCTGGTCAAACACCATTAACAAAAATGTTCTTTTGTTTTTTAAAAGTAACAAATGTGGTCATTCGCAATTGTTAAGAGAGCAGTCTGTGCCAACAAATTTTTAACTTTTGATTTGTGAACTAGCCACTGTGTATTCACTATTCGTTTCTCACACTGAGTGGACACTAAGTTGCATAGTATTGTTCTTGTATCTGATTTGGGGATCAAAACCTTATAAAACAGGAATTCCTTTTCCTGATCACAGGATTATTTGATAAATCATGTGAATAACAAAATTGTCAAAATAGCAATGGAAGAATATCTAAAGCCAACGACTTTTGTCTGCTGGCTGGGAGGTAAAATAGTTAAACAGAGGACACGCTCCTGCCAACAAAGGGAATGAAATTAAGAAACCATAACATGGAGTGCTCAAACAGAAACGAGAAACAGGCTTAGTGACAATGGAGCAATCCTTCCATTTCCTTTTGTGAGCTCCCTCAAACTTATTTATCCGCTTGAATTTTAATATATGGAGATATACCTATCTCATAGAACTGGAAGGGACCTTGAAAGGTCATTGAGTCCAGCCCCCTGCCTTCACTAGCAGGACCAAGTACTGATTTTTGTCCCGGATCCCTAAGTGGCCCCCTCAAGGATTGAACTCACAACCCTGGGTTTAGCAGGCCAATGCTCAAACCACTGAGCTATCCCTATTAAAAAACTGTGGCTAGCACTAACCACATGCATCATATCACAGTCCATATTCTGGGCAACAAGTGAAGATAGTCAACATTTATTTTGATTACAAGGGAATCAAACTGCTCATAATTAGGAATGTTACTTTTAAGTCATGGATTGTCACCATTATTTGTATATTACTTGAAGTCAGTTTTAGAACTTCATACAACTAAGCTTTTCCAAGCCTGAGACAGAAGGCGTGACTACACAATGGGGAAATGCACACCACTAGGGCGTGATTTCTAAAGCACACTAATGTTTAAAATAGCACTATGTTAAAGCAAACTAGGGAACTTTCAATGAGCACCAGCACTGTCTACACAGACTGGTTAGAAATCACACTCACACACTGCGCCTTACAGCTCCATGTAGACAAGCCTTATTTTGTACAACAGACAACAATGAACACATTTGCTCCACGTCTATTGATACATTTTCATGTGTTCCTACCTCTGATTTTCTTCTCGTTCAGCCGGGGTCAGTGTCTTTTTCTGTTTCAAGTGTTCTATTACAGCATTGTGTTTCATCACCACCTTGAACACAAAGTCCAAACAACATTTGAAAACTTCAGGTAGTGTCTGATAATAGTACTTGGGGAAATGCAGACACTTGCTAACTTAAGTCACATTTGAACAAATAAGTCTTATGTTACTTACACTATTTTGAAGGTAACTTTTTATACTTAATCTTAAATTATGACTAAGGAATTTAGAGATTCAACTTAAATTTTCATTATTTCTGGAGAAAAAAATAAGTGAAGTCAATTTCACTTTTGTAGTCAGTTGCACTTTCCCAAACTCCTATTGCTGCAATATATTTAGAGTTTTCTGCCCATTTTTTCTCCCCACAGTCCATCCCCTGGTAGTTAACATCATTATACTTAATACAGCTCTTAGGGTCTCCTTTCTAGAACAGCCAATGAAAGCACAGTAGAAGTGTTGCAAATCACCAGTCCTCACTTTTTCTGGACTAACATTGAAGATACATTTCTCCCAATAACCAGCGATACAATAAATCAAGTCAAAGTGCCAGATAGCAAGTACAGCACAGTAGTCTCTTAATGTGCTGAATTAACTTAGAGGCGCTATTAAATTGGCAAAAACAATTTTGCCATCTAATTTAGAAATGAAAATCCCGGAGGCTCAATTCACAGGCTATCTAATGTATCAATATGATTAACAGAAACATGTGTTTAGCATGGTTTGTATTTACTTCTGATAACTTTACCTGTTTTTGGATAATGTCACTTTGATTAGAAGCCTGAAGAGTGTGTTCACGTTTAATTTCTATCTGTTGCTGCTTTTTCTTTTGCTGTTGCTCCCTGAGCTGCTGAACCCTTTGCAGCTGCTCTTGAACACTAGCTGCTTGAACTGTTACCACATTCTGAATCTGGTGAGCCTGCACTGGGCTGGCTTGTTGAATCTGAATAGGTAACTGAAGCTTAATCTGCTGGGGCACACCACCCTGCTGGGCCTGTATCTGAGCTACAACATGAGACTGAAGTTGGGAGAGAACTTGGACTTGCTGCTGAAGCTGAGGTACAGTAATAACTTTTGTTGTAGGCTGCTGGATCTGCAGTTGAGGGCGAGATGGAGATTGTACAGTAATTTGATTTAAATTTTGTGCAGCTGGAAGCGTCTGAAGGGAAGTCTGAATCTGGGGTTGCGACTGCTGCTGCAGTTGAGCTTGTATTTGTATAGAAGCTTGGGGTTGTATTTGTATCTGTTGCTGGGTTGTGGTCTGCACCTGAGCTTGCTGCAGAGCTTGGACTTGGGACTGAGCTTGTGGATGGATGACAGTCTGTGGTTGATTTTGGATTTGAATTTGAGACAGCCCTTGAACCTGGGTCTGTGGTGGAGACTGAACTGTAACTGGAGTTTTAGTTGATTGTGCCACGACAGTTTGTGCTTCAGATATGACTGGAGACTGAGCTGATGTTGGAGACTGAGATTCAGGCTGTGTCTGATCTTCAGGCTGAAGTGAGGGCTGAGTAGTCTGTGGCTGGGCTGGGGGCTGAGGCTGAATACTCGGGGTCTGCACCTGTGGCTGAGCTTGCAATTGACTGTGAGGGTGGGGCTGAATTGGTGGCAGCACTGGTTGTGTCTGTGTTTGTGAGGCTTGTTTCTGTTCTCCCGTAGCTGTGAAGGATAAAAACAGAGTATTCCACTCATTCCAAGCAACGTGCCTACAAGCTCCGTTAATCTGAACAATTAGGCCACGTCTACACTGCAGAGTTTTGTCGACAAAAGTTATGCCGCTTTAATTAAACCGCTGTTGAATGTCCACACTATGCTCTTGAGTCGGCAGAGTGCATCCACACTAGCAGCTCTTGCATCAACAGAGAGCAGTGCACTGTGGGGAGCTATCCCACTTTGCAACTGGCCGCAGGGTCCTTTGGGAAGGACATGACGCAGGTTTCTAAATCCCATCATTCCATGGGCGATTGCCAGTCGCTTTTCAACTGAAGTATGTGTGTGTGTGGGGAGAGTGAGAGAAAACAGGGAGGGGGAAGGTGCGTGTGTTGGGGGAGAGCGAGCGTGTTGGCATGCTGTCTCTAAGTTCAGACAGCGGCTGGAAACAACCAGTCCCAAGGCAGGGGCAGACCCCTGACATCAGCCCCCGCCTCCCTCCCTGGCTCTGGATAGCATAGCAGTTTCACCCCCACCCACCCCCCCGCACACACACCCCTGCCTGCCTGCCGCTGTGTTCCTAGTGCCCAGGACGTTAATGATTTGCTGTTTGCTGCCTGAGCAGAGCGGCATGTGTAGCTGTCAGAACTTCCTGGAGCTTTGACAGGAGAGGGGCGCATGCCTGTGTAGCTGGAATGCATGGCAGCCAAGTTCAAAACATTGATCAGAGTGCTCACGGCGGGCATTGTGGAAGGCCAGTTATGACAACATAACGAATGGCAGCATCTACACTGACACTTTGTTGCTTAACTTCATTGCAAAAAGCTTTATGCCTCGTCAAGGTGGTTTTGTTTTGCCGACAAAAGTAGCATTAACACCAAGGAGTCTGGTGGCACCTTAAAGACTAACAGATTTATTTGGGCATAAGCTTTCGTGGGTAAAAACCTCACTTCTTCAGATGCATTGTACACCTCCACTGTTTTGTCGGCAAAATCTGCCTTTTGCCAACAAAACTGTGTAGTGTAGACAAGGCCCTAGGTTTTCTAAAGTTGAGGAAGCACTATTTCCCCTTTGGTTTCAAAAGAACTACAATACTTTATACAGAGCTTCAGCTGAAGATTTCTATGCCTACACACTGTTCTTTTAACTAAGATACTTTAATGAAAGAGACTAACTCCAACTATATAAAAAAATTAAAACAACATAACTCCAATAATCTTTTTCTCTTGAACACAGAAAACCCTACCTGATGTCGAAGTGGAAACTGTCGTAGTAGTTGTGCTAGCTGTTGTAGCAGATGATGATAATGGAGTGAAAAGGAATCTTTGAATTGTACCATTCGGCATAGCCGCTTGCATTAGCTGTTGTCCTGGACCTGGTATTACAGTCACACCCTGAGGTATCAACTGTAACTGGCCAGTAGTTTGACCCTGTCCCTGAATTACCACAGTCAACCCCTGACTGCCACCCTAAAAAAAAAAAAAAAAAAAAAGTAAAATTCATGTTAGTATTGATGTCCCAATGATATAACTCTTAGGTGGACTATGCAGTAATCCGGGAGACCCAGGATTATGAATTCTGCGGATTTAAAACCTGAACCATTAGGGTACATATCGTATCTATGATGCTTAATTTTGGGCATCCTATTAACCACCTCCTGACCCAAAGACCAACCTCAAGAGTCCCAACTGCCTGTTCACAACATTAGTCAATAAAACATTTTCCTAACTGCATATCAGATATTGCCCAACTCTCAGTGTTGACTGTTCATTCAGGTTGTCAGCATGCTGGTAGAATGTTACTGCTTAAATGGTCTCTTTGGATACCATATTTTTGGAGATCTTTAATACAGGCAGAAACATCCCAGTTTTGCAGACAGATCAGAAGGATAGTTCTAACCCTCAAGGTGATTCCCTGTGTCATACACGTCTCTTTGAATCAGGCTACGTCTTCACTGGAGGGCGGGGGGGGAAGGGATCGATTTAAGATACGCAAATTCAGCTACGCGAATAGCGTAGCTGAATTCGACATATCTGAGCCGACTTACCCTGCTGTGAGGACGGCGGCAAATCGACCGCCGCGGCTCCCCCGTCGACGACACTTACTCCTACCTGCGCTGGTGGGAGTACAAGCGTCGATTCAGGGATCGATTGTCGCGTCCCGACGAGACGCGATAATTTGATCCCCAAGAGATCGATTTCTACCCGCCGATTTAGGTGGGTAGTGAAGACGTGGCCTCAGTCCCACCAGTGGCAGCTCTTGCCTTCAACTGATACCTACCCTTCTCCACACCTTCAATAATCAATAGCCTTTTGAGTCTGCCCTAGAAAAGAATTCCTGCATGTTGTTCTACATGTCAAAAATGACACTAAGGCATGGGCATATTTTGACAATTAAACCTTTTATCCATTCTTAACATTATTATTAAGCATTTATATTATCATAGTTCCCAAAGGTCCAAATTGGGATTGGGTGCTGTATAAACACAGAAAAGAGGGCCCCTTGAAGGGTTAACAATCTAAAGGATTTACAATTTACAGCCAAACTCAGCATGAATCTAAATGTACATGCACTAACCAGACTCTCATGGTCTAGGCATAAGCAATAGAGAGCGTTATTTTCCAGTTCCAAATGATGTCACTCTGTCCTTTCCCAGTACTAAAGCAAGTGTAAATGACAGCTATCATGTCCTTCAACACCCACCCAAAGACAGTGGATGGGCATCAACACCACATTCTGAAGGCAACAAGGTAAGTAGATAAAAGATATTTAGAGAAAAGAAATCTCTATTTTCTTAATTTAATTACCATTTGATTTGTATGTAGGTTATAGGTTTCCCAAAAAGCAAAACTGAAACACGATGTACAAAACGTACAGACACACACACACGCCGTACTGATGAGATCAAAGGATATCAGTATGGGCATATTTTCATAAATGAGTCTATAAAAAAATTGTTTACCTGTCCTTGAGTTAGCTGCGTGAGTTGGGCCATAGTAAGTTTCACTTGCCCTTGCTGGGGACGAGTGGGCTGCGGTGTTGTGGTTTGTGGTTGTATATTCTGTGGAGGTGTTCCTGGAGCTGTTGCTACCTTTTGTCCAGGACTTGAAGTTGTGCTAGCATTAGAAACTGCAGTTGAGACAGGCTGACCTCTAATTATCTGAGTCACCACCTGTTGAGTCTGACCTGTTAAAGACAGCAAAATTTGTTATGCTAAAAATACACTTCCAACATTTTTCATTATAGCCCACAAAACTTCTAAACCCCAACTTCATGAGAGAAGTTAAGCAAGCATTCCTGTTTGCCACAGAATATCTATCATTAGTCACTTCTCTATCTGACTAACCAAAAATATGAATCTGATTTCAAGTAAAACATTTTGCAATCTACTTACAAGATAGTTTTAAACACCTAGCTTTCCTCTAATTACATGTAGCGTTTTCTCACAACACTATTAATTCAAACCTTTCTACAAATTGATTAATAATAATTTTATATTTTAATTATTCATTAAACTGTTTATCCAAGTTTTTTATTAAACTAGGAAACCCTGTTCTTTGTACCCACCCGAATGAAAGAGTTACTCTTCAGTAGACTCCCCAGTAATCTTGATTAAAATGATGATTGATCCCAAAACTTTTTTTTGTTAAACACTGCACTGAATACAGTAATTTCTGAGTTAGGGTGAATGATACATAAAATGTTTATGGAGAAACAAACCATGGTTTCACACACTGGAAGTTTGTAATTAAAATGAACCTACTGGATGGAAGAATACCTTGCTGCACCACTACAGGTGTTCGAATAATGGCCTTTCCTAACGTTGATGGCTGAAGTGGTGTCCGTATTACTGTCATACCTGGGCGGAGCGGTGTTCCTGGCATTATCTAGAAACAGCAAAAGGAGAACACACACATAAAACTTTTCAAAAAGGGCATATCCTGCTGAACCTTGAATTCTTTACAAACAATGAGAAATAAAGGGATACAAGTAGCTCATATATTTATATGTTGCACGCTTGAAAATTTTGTTAAAGCCGACTTTAGCAAAACTCTGTTTTATTTACTCTCCTGACAAGTTTCTTAGCTCTGATAAGCATCAATTCCTCATTAAAACTATGTGCTATGAGGTCCTATGTTGTAGAGACCAGACAAAAGCCAAGAAGGACAACATGGAAGTGGCTCCTTGATCGGTGAAAAAATTATGTGTGGGTTTATCCTCCCACTCTGACCAAATGTGAACACCAGCCTAGGGAGTGGGAGACTGAATCCAGGAATCAGATTGATATCAAGGCAACAGAGATCATTATGATCATCTAGTCTGATCTCAGCATAACACAGGCCCAGAGAACCTCACTCAGTAGCATCTACCTCATGCTCATAACTTCTGTTTGAGCTACAGAATATCTTTGAGAGACATATCCAGTCTTGATATAAAGACTACACTGAAGGAGAATACACCACATCCTTAGGTAAATTATTCCAATCGTTAATTTCCCTTTGTGTTAAATTTGCACATTATTATTTGTATTGCCATAGTGCCTAGGCACCCTAGCCATGGATCAAGACTCCACTGTACTAGGCTAGGCACTGTACAATCTTATTTCTAGTCTGAATCAAAACTTGCATCTCTTACATAGCAATACAGCACAGCCTTTGAAAACTTTAATAATTCAATAATCCTATTAAAAATCCTATTTTGAAATCTTAAGTGTCTATTAGACTTGCTGTGCATCTGCATATGCATGTAGGATCCTGTTTCTGTGTTTGCCCATGTACCCTTCCATGACTTCCAATGTATTTACCCAATATAACTGATAAAGCTCAGAAAAACATCTTACTTGTGAAGTACATGTTGTACCTAGAGTCCCTGTGGTATTTGGCCTAATAGTTACAGTCGCTGTCCTTGGCTGGAATGAAGTAAATGTTTGTTGATTTGCACCTGTAGTTGATGGAATGATACCCAACACTTTTTGCTGAACTTGAACAACACCTAATAAAAAAGAATTAATCCGTTAATACAAAAAATTGCAAATGTAATAAATCATAGGAACGCCACACTGACATCCAGTACTCACACTCTAAGTTTTTATGACACTTCTGTCGGACTTCTGTCAAAGTCTCTTGACAGAAACTTCTTCACGTTCTATAGGGAAGTAGCATTACCTCTTCTGTTGCTTGTACAACTTCCTCCACAGTATCAATCCACAGACATTTTAAAAGGATTTGGGCAAAGAATGATATTTCAGAGTTGTGAACCTTTCTATTGATCTTTACGATGAGGCTCTTGCCCATGTGTTGTGCCATATACAAGTGCTTATTATTTACACATGTTTAAATATGGATGGCCTGTGCCTCCCCGCTTCCAAGTGACCTATTTAAACATCTCAAAGAGCCTCAAACTCATGGAGCAGGTGAGCACGATAAGTGCTGTTCATCTACCTAAAAAAGCACCGTCAAAAGCTAGCAGTCTCCATGATTTTTTCATAGATAAAAATATAAATTCACTGTTTCAACAAACATATATATACAAATTATATTATATGAATATAAATAAAATGGAGATGGAGGAATGAGTATTTTTCTTTGGTGAAGAAGCGATATGCCATCCACAAGCTCACAAAATGTCATGTTGTCTTTTCCAATCAAGAAGAAAAGGATCCAACACTACTTCATTGATCAGTAAAATGAATCACACCAGCTTCTAAGGAATAACTATTTACAACAATTAGCAGTTACGTCTATTTTGAAACACTTTTTAAAAAATCCTTTTGCTGAAATCTAATTTAGAGGCGGAAAAGAGAATTTTGCATTCTAGGTTGTCAAAAGAAATTAGAGCTTCTGATTATGCACTAGGGGACTCAGAGTACAAGGCCCAAGGTCACGGGTAAGAGCAGACAGAAATTTAAGATACAAACCTACATTTTTTGCCTGAAAACAATTGCCATTGTTTGGGGGGTAGCAAAGAAAAAGCTAGAGAGACTTATTCCAGTTTTGGTGTTTTTTCTTTAAAGGAGACAAGTCACATTTTATTTCACTGGGAAAATAATGTCAATGCAATCTGAATTAGAAAGTTAGAAGATACATTTTTTTCCCCCTACCTCCTTGGGTTGATGGCACATTGACGGCAACAATCTTGCTGTTTGCTGGAAGTGGCAACTTTGTTATCACTTTGCCTGCCATAGTTACTGGACTGCCTGCAATCTGGAACGTCTGACCTGTGCTGGCAATGGTTGTAGCTGATGTAGCAGCTGTGCTGGTAGCTATTGAAATAAGAAAGTCAATTTTTGAACTTTATTATTATTAGTAAATATGACTATTTCTTAAGTATTAGAGAATAAAACTGGAAGGTTATTATACAACCACTTTTCAATGTGTCATATCATTTCCCCCTCATTATATCTTTTAAAGGTTTGTTGAAACAGTGAATTTATGCACAGAACACTTTTACCATACAGATAAAACCGGCACAGATCAGAAATGAAACAATCTGGCTTGAGAGTGCAGGAAAAATACTGGCCTAAGGATGGGACATTCATCTTTAGACAAAAAGAATTGTTCCCCAGTCCCCTCCCAAACTGGTAACAATGTTAACCACAAAGATCAGAAATTAAATCCCAATATTGCTATATTATAGAGAAAAAGGTGATGTGCTATAGAAGCAGTGACTAACAACAGGTTCTTTTAGTGACACACAGATCATTTACCTGCTGAGGACTGGCCTTGTTTAACCCAGGTAGCGAAAGTCTGATGGAAGTTCTTGTTCTGCTGGAATGTTACCGTAGCTGGAGAGCCCACTTTAGTAGTAAGCACTACTTTGGTTCCAGTAGGAACTGGGCCTGTTAATGGGCCTACCACAACCTTCTGTGGAGTTGAGGCAGTGGTTGCAGTACTGCTTGCTGTAGTGACCGTAGTGGCTGTTGTAGGTAACTGCTTCTGTTGTTCCAGTCGCTTCTATAGAAGTTAGAAGAAAAACTCAATGAACGAATGAACAGTTAAAATTTGTGGATTTTGCAAGGGATGAATACCTAATTTTTCCCACTGAAAAACAAGGTATGTGAACAGGATCTAGCAACTCTAAATACTAAATTATTGAAGCAGAATATATTACAGATTGCTATCAAGCTATCACAATTGACATACACATGCAATATTATAATTTGCCATAAAATACTTTCTGTATTGCAGATGTATACATTCCACTGTGCTACACACCACAAAATTATTACATATATAGCATCTTTTGAATGCTGTACATAATCAATCCAGTATATTTATTCACTATTCTCAGATTAGCAAGCAATATGAAAGATCAAAAGGTAGAAGGTTTTTTAGCATGATAAACTACAGTCTGAAAATATATGCCCATATTTTGGGTTTCAGTATGTGTCCATGGCTTTCATCAATTTCAATGACAGACGCAAACCTGTATTACACATAGCTCAATTTTTAATTACGGTTGGCTTTCCTGAATTTACTGCTGGCTGCAGCTTTATCTTGCTAATGGTAAAGTGACAGAAAGTGAAGATATCTCCATTTCTACTTTATCTAATTGACCATCATCAAAAGAATACCATTATTTAAAGTTTTTCACCTGACTGTAAGCCAATCTCCAGCCTACTCAAAACCATATTCAACAATCCCTTACATACAGTAGGCTTCCCATGCTGTTACTGTCATAAGCAATGGTGCTTTTTTATTTTAGAGAGATGGCTATCTGCAAGCAATTCAATAATGCCAATTGTAATTTGCATGTTTTCCAATATATTTCACGCTGAGCAGTGCTCCTTATCCATTTGAATCTTGACTGCAAGACTGGGAAAAGTGGGTAGAACTGCTTAGGCACCAACATTATTTCTTTTTCACTATTTACAAGTGAATAAATAATACCAATGATTTAAGATATAAAATAGCAGAAACATTAGAAAATAAAGTAATGGAGGTTTGTAAGTCAACTAATGGTTTGCATTTTATTTTATGCTTAGATAATTCTAAAATACTATTTGTGGTATCAATCACTAACAGGGAGAAATGTATTGTCTGTAGAGAAGACAAAACAAAAGGAAAAATGAAACCATTCTGGAAAAATTGTACAATTCTTCATTGTAACATTCAGGGTGCAATAAAATAAAATAAAATAAAATAAAATCAACCTGCGATCAGGTATTGGGTATTATTAATTAGCAGGTTAAAACACAACCCTCCCCTTCCGTGCTTGTATCCAGATAAACTCAGGGTAGGACAAAATCAGAAGTTTTGTCCTAATTCTAGCATGGGAACTAATCTGGCCAATTTCACAGTCTACTGTCTGTTGAAGCTGCTTTCCATCAAATCGTGGAATGCTTCAGATCTCACCTAGAGGCTGCTATTTCACATCCTCCTTTTAAAAGTGGAAGAAAAACTTTTTTGGACACAATCTAAACTGGGTCTACAAAACTGAAAGGCAATTATAAAAAAATCCTTCTTAGAGCCCAGTACTTCAAAATAATGAATGTATTACGTACAATAAGTGACAATATTTAATATCTCAGTGGGATCTTTCCAGAATGTTGAGTTTGTATATATACACTGGAAAAATTACAATTATACTTGAAAAATAGCATTACAGAGGCATACTTTATTTCCTGTGTTTGGATGTACGCAGACTAACAATGCAAACTTTTTGACAGGTGGGACTACTAATGGCTCCCCCACCTGCTGGGCAGCCAATCGTTGCTGTTTTAGTTGAACCTCCATTTGGGCCTTGAATTCCTCAGCCTTCTTCTGTTCACTAACCTTAGCCTGCTGCTCAACTGCCTGTGCCTTTTCTTTCTCCACCCTGCCAAAGACAAGCAACCAAAGAGAAAATTACTACTGTACACGAAAAAAGCTATTTCATTTTATCCAGGTTAACTGATGTTTTGAGAATTAGTCCTGCTTCTTAGACTACTCCCTGAAATATTCTAAAGCAAATAAATGCAATGCCTTTCAAAGAAGGTATTTATCAAGACTGTGGTCTATAACTATTTTTGAGAGACTGAAAACACCACCTTATACATAACACCAACAGTTCAAAACAATAGCATTTTGTTAGGAAAGCAAGATAAAGGTCTAACTATAACTTTTCCTCTAAATGTGAAGCACTGTGAATATTCCTTTCATGTGTGTGTACTCTGGGACTTAGAGGCTGACTTTACCCTTTGTTTTAAGGGACACATTTGCTTCATTCATACTGCAGAATGATTTAAAACCTTTATAGTTTTAGTAAGTAATGTGCATGTCAGAAGGACTCATGCTGCACAGAAATAATCTGTTGGCACACAACACTGTTTACTTCATAAAGCAGCCAAATAGTAGTTTGCTTAGTTACTACATACTAGATTAACACAAAATTAGTGCGAAGGTTTATAGATCTACCACAATTAAATTAGTTTCTGGCATCACTAGTAACTTGCTCCTTCAACTAAGTTTGTCCATTTTTAAAAAAGAAAGCAAAGACAACATTAAAAGCTTAATTTTTTATTCATTATGGGTATCACCCATAACTTGGGCAATCTGGTTGGAGCATTTTTTTTAACAATGTACACACAAACTAAAATGCTTCATTTAAATTGTGTCAGCTTACCTTTCAGCAAATGCCCTGATCTCCCATAATTCCAATTCCTCCTCTGCTACCCAACTTTCAATTATAACAGGGCCTGTCTGCTTGGGTGTTTCTGGCCTCTTTGGCCTCAGTGCACTTGATCGAAGGCCTTTCCTCTGAGGTGTAGGAGTTTCTTTAGAGAAAAAAGTCAAACATTCATTAAAATAAACCAGGAAATAAAATTAAAGATCCAAATTTAAAGTTATTTAGCGTCAATTTTTACACAAATTCTGCAGTTTGAAAATGGGGGTTATTCAGAGTAAAATTTTCAGACAAACTCCCACTGAATTCAATAGCAGCATTGTTAGGCCAAAGCTGAAGACTTTTAAAAATTCCAACCTAATTGTTAAAGAAGTAATCTGAGTATCATTATACTCCAAGAATCTATAATAAGCATAATAGATCCACAAGCTATTTTTGATTTACAGGAAGCTTGAAGCTAAAACTGTATTTAGGAGGGCTGTTAGATTTTAATGAAATCAGGAGAAAAATATAGTCATGTCTACAGTTTTAAAGATCTGCAGGGGTAGGTTCATTTTAGCTTGTTTTGTATGAAGGCATGGCTACTGAAAATCCAGAGAAAGTAAATATTACATACATACACACAAATTTGGTGTTTTTCAGTTGTAGCCTACTTGTATCTACAATATCATATGGTAGATTAGATATGGAGTTGGGTTAACTTTTTTTAGTTGATAATTTTCTTCTAACATATTAAGGACAGGATATCCTGCTTATAAAGAAGATTTACTGTATATTACTCCATTCATTTTTGCTAATCTCATTTTAGTAACAGGAAGGCCTTTGGCTTTAAGATAATAAATCTAACAGAATGACTAGATTGATTTGTTTAACACAATTGAATGGAGAATGGATACTTATCTCAATTTGTGCAACACTGCCCTCTCCTTAGACGGTCAGGGTTACTATGAAAATTTGGTTAAACTTATTTCTATAAAATTTATGATGAAGTTTGAAGACTTATAAACAAGCATACCTTTTGGAGCCTCTGGTACACCAATAGGGCAAATGATTTTTCTTATACAGTACTCTGAACGAATTCCATAAGGACCAACATCTCTCCGTTTGATTATTTCAGTTGTTGTAATTTCAGTTTCAGATGTTTCTACAGTGATTTAATCCCAATATGATGTATTATGTTAGAAAATAAAAAGTAAACAAGTTGTTCATGAGAAATAAAGACAATTGTGGAGAAATAACTTTCAATAATCCATTGAGTTTCACAGGCAACCAAAAAAGCTATTTCAAGTTTCTGCATGAACAGGCTCAGATTTCAAAATCTGGGCTTTTGCTTGTACATGCATGAAGGCATGTGTACACACAACTTCTGACTTATACACATGGAAATAAGGCATGCACAAAAGCATGCAGGCTGATTTGAAAATATGGGCTATAGTGAGGAAATCAAAGAATACGGCAATTAAAAATGGCAGAAATAAGTGATTGTGTGTGCCGACTGGCTTGGAGTAAACAAAAACCAGAGAAATACATTTTAAGAGATAGTCCATTCCTAGAAACATAGGAGGTGTAATATCAGAATATATTGTCTACCTCTCACACTGGCCAATTTTGATTGTCAGAGGAAAATTTAAACTCCACCCTTCTGTAAAGTAACACAATCACCGGCAAGAAGGTGTAAAATCCTGGCATTACTGCCTTCAGTTGAACCAGGATTTCACCCAAGGTGGGCGAAATTTTTCTTAACCTCAGATGCTCATTCTGAAGTAACTGTTTGGAAGCAACCCTTACATACTTTGTTTCTGGTTAAATTTTTTCAAAAACGTACACAGAAAAGTAAGGCATTTAGATTGAACTGATTCATCCATTTCTCCAAAATACTCAAAATAAGTAAAATAGCAATAGGTATAAACCGTATAATGTTAATTTTATATGATTTTAACCAACTGAAATTTGTGTAGCATATTGCACTTTTATAGACAGACTCTCAGAACCAATATCCTAAATTAATACAAACTATTCATTTAAAAAAAGGCAAAAGCTTATAAGAAATACTACCTGTGCGTGTAGTTCCTCCCCCAGGTGGGGGTTTTGCAGCCATATCATCCCACCTTAAACATGCCCAGAGTAACCGCAACATAAGGCTCACCCCAGCCAATGATTTCACGGTTTGAAGTCGATATCTAAAACAAGCCACAAAGAAAAACAAAAAAATGTTACATTTTAAACTGAATACATTAAGTTAATGACTAACCAAACCAAAGGGCTTTCATTTTATCTTTTCAGTATTTAAGTAGCATGAACACCTGTAATTTATTCAGCTCCTCAAACTCTTTGGAACTCATACTGCCCTAGATCTCCAGAAGATTTCCCATAGATGTCAGTGTGTATTGCATGTGTGGATCAAGGCTGGATACATGACGGGTCCCCCTATGTACTTCATGGCACAATGGGATAAGATGCTGTACCAAACACCCCTAAATTCTGCAATGTTAGTTTGTTGTATCCTCCAAAAATATCTTTCGTTCCACATGACCCCAGAAAAAAACGTGCAAGAAACATGACCATCTATATATTCTATAGTGTTACAGAGTAAAATTATCTTTATTAGATGACATCTGAGGTCAAAATTAGGAAAGCTTAAAATAAAGACCTCCACTTTTCTTCGTAAGTAAATGAAACAGGTCCTTCTCTTAGTAGGCGTGTGTTTAAATGGTCCAGAACAAACTGACAAGGCTAAAAACCTAGCACTTTCTGAACTAAGACTGTAAAGCCATAGAAGAATGCATAGTGTATATTTGTTTTGAAAGTGTCTGCAGCAAGGCACAGTCGCCTGTTGATGGCACTGTGGGGGGGCCTAACTGTAAAAGTTTCTCTGAGTTGATTTCTAAATCCTACAAACAAAGCATATACAGAATTCTCTTAGGAAGTGGGTAAAGGATATGTGTGCACAAATACAGCTCATCTTAAGGTGATGAGTTGGGAAGTGGGGGCGTAGATTAAACATATTTTGATGAAGTGGAGAGAATTTTATCAAGTTATTGACATGCCATTGCAGGAATGCCACTGGGCAGCTGGAGGAACATGCAAAAGGGGCTGACCAAAAGAATCTCTCCATCGAATACCACTCAGAGGAAAAATATATGGCACTTAACAGACAGCACATACAAAAGATAGATCTAAGCAAGGTCTGACAGTTCAGGAAGGATTCATATTTAGCACATAGTGACTAACACTAATTTCTGAAGCTGGGAGTTTATCTCAAGGGTATCCAGGGACAAAATTAGGGACCTCTCTCAATGAACTAAGCTGAAAAATTAACAGTATTTCTGCAGGTCCATAAACTGCAGTGAAGATTTTTCTGCAGGAATCTGCAAATCCCTCCCCATCAGAGAAACTCACTTTTCAGCTGTGTTTATAACAATGATTATGATTTAAATATCAAAGAAAATATTAGTGCCTGATCATAATACTGAAGATTTTGCAAGTAATAATGAGCTGTAGAAACAGATCAAGAATGAATAAAAAAAATTTCATAACGCAATTCAGCACCAGTTATTGCTTTTTTGAAATAATGGATTTGGATCACCTTTTCTTTTAAGGTGAAGACAGAGCAATTAGAATGATTCTCAGTAAGCATTTTGTCAGGAGAAGAGACTAAAGTTGTTAAGATGATTCTCACTAAAACCTTGATCGTGCATCATTAAAGTTAATAGGAGTTTTTCCATCATCTTGAATGGGAGCAGAACCAAGCCCTAAAGCATATGAGTCTGTGGATACGCAGTGGAAATATACAAATTATGGAACAGCTTTAGCAGGCAAGTCTACAAGATACCATATACCATTCAGGCCCAACTGTACAAAGAGTTGTGTGTTATAAAGAATGTTCACATAAAACCAAGAAAATTAGGATGTTGAAAGAAAATAAGATTCAGATCCTGTCTACATACACAAAAACATGTTTAAACATGGTTATGGCTAAAAGTGTATTACAGCATATCTTACATCCACACAGGCTATAAAAAGTAAATTTATAACTACATTTTAAACTTAATAGAAATTGTGTCTACACTAAACTTTTTCTTACATTTCCCACTACTGCATCTTCACCTATGGGAATGCTAGTAGATTGACCTCTATTTTTAAGCATCCTATCTAGTGTAGATAAGACTACTGAAAGAAAAACATGGGACCTTAAAAATGGTCATAACATTCCCTCCCACCACCACCAAAACACTAGACAAAAAGAAAACATTTAATGCAGCTGAGCCAAAATCAAGTTTAAATATGGTTATTTCTGCATTATAAACGGTCTCAGAACTATTTTGTTCCAACAGGTAAGTTATTCCACCTATTCACCAATTATAGATAAGACTGAGGTTCCATCTCCACTGGCCTTTAAACAGAGCCTGAGAATCAGTTCCATTTAAATCTATTTCCACCACTTTTGTCTAGTGTGGACAGGATCACTTTTCTTTTATGGTAAACCTTGCTACAACACTGTTTTAAACTCTGGTTCTGTGTTGTTTGGATCCATCCAAAAACTGGCAGCTCAGGGCTTGTCAACATGGGGAACAAAAATAACTAAGGACTTGTCTACATGGGGAAGTTAGTGCATAGCAAGCTACTGTGTAAATTTACAGTGCCGTTGCTACTCTGGCACCCCCTTCCTGGCATAAACACTCTTACTGAGCACTTAAAGCACCCTCGTCGGTTTAGCTCAGAGCTAAACTGCCAGAGGGCATTTTTGAGCACAGTAAGAGGTAGCGCCGGCGTAGCTAGTGTGCTGTACGTTCACACCCTAGCTTGCTGTGCACTAACTTCCCATAGAGACAAGCCTGACATCACCTGTAATCCACACCTTTAGTGATTTCAGTGCAAACCTGTGTGTGGATGCTTATTTTGGAATAAGAATGCCCTATTTTGATATAGCTTAAGTCAATAAAAAATTACCTTTGGCATGCCTATTGTATTGCTTCCATTTTTACAGTTAATTTCACCCCATCCCAAATTCTTCTTTAAAAAAGGTAAACATTAAGTATGTACCTCCAAGTGATACCAAAAGTTGGTCTTGGGGATGGATACGGCCAAATATCCATGGCAGGTTTTGCATTGTAGTTGAAATAGGGAACCTCTCTGATCCCTCCTCTTCTGGCCAACTTTTTTAAATCATCATTGGGTAAAACAAATATACTCTTTTTACTGCTTTTGGTAACAAATTTTCTGTAAGATGGCAGGGCTGTTCCAGAACGAGTCTTTTTGGGTCTGGAAAATTTCATTAACTTCACTTTGTCCCTTGTGGAATATTCTTTGCTCACAGTCATGGAAGTCACCAATGTGCCTCCTGGAATAGTTAATGAATCAGTTACTGTTGTAGTAATCACAGTTTTACTGTGCTCCTGTACAGAGATGACATCAACATTGCTGTCTGCAGCAGGTGCGGTAAGCTTAGTTACAGTGGTGGTGGTAGTTACAGTGGAAATGGCACAATTTTCTGTAGATGACACCATGGTTTGTTTATCATCCTTGAAGGCTGACAACTCTGCTACTTTAAACACCGTTTTGGATTCTGTGGAAACAGTTGACGTTGTGGTGGTCACTTCTGTAATAACAGTTTTATTTTTTGTTTTATTTTCTCCATTGATATTTTCGACTTTATTATACATCTGCAGGCCATTCTGATCAGTAAAGTCACTACTTAAGCTAGATTCCTCACAAGAAGTTACTGGTGAGGGTGCAACTTCTTTACCCTCAATAGCTTCTGTTTCCATGGATTCTACTTCACTAATCACATTATTTTCTTTACAGGAAAGCTGTGCTTGTGTAGAAGCACTATCAACAAAGCTGGATCTTTCAAGAGAATGCTGCTTTTCTCCAATATTTTGCACACACTTGGACATTTTATCTGGAAGCAGAGGATACTCTCCAGACTCACCACCAATCTCTGCAGAACTTTGTAAACATGATTTAGTATCCAAGTTATTTTTTAAATCTGTATCCTCCATAGTGATATCACCATTCATGAATGGTTTTACAGAGGATTCTTTAATAGTCAATGGTTTTATTTCATGTTCAGGAATGGATTTACTAATATTATTGACTTTAGGTTCAATATCACTCCCTGCCTTAGTATCACAGGTATCTTTCATTAAGCATTCTTCATTTGACAATACCTTAATGTCACTGTCTTTTCCATTAATTTGAAATGCCACCGATTTCTCTCTCTCCACTTTAGTCTCTATTTCTCCATGTTTATTGTTCTTTTTGTCAGTGATACTTTTTAGATTCAGCTGATCAAGACATTTGTTTATGGTACTTGCTTCCATTTTCTGTTCCTCATCTTGCTTTTCACCATTGGCTTCAGTGACTTTAGAATTCAATAAATCACCACTAACATTTACTCCACCCATGTGTTCAGGAGTTTGGCTTTCAGGTGTTTTTTCTAAAGTTAGCTTGTTTTTTAACGATTGTTTCTGATCAAATAAAATCTTGTTTTCTGTTTTAACATCTGTGTTTTTCTGAGCAATATCTTTTCCCTCGTCATTTTCTTGTGGGGACACTGGTTCAGAATGGCTTTTCAGCATGCAATTATTTTCTGGGTCACAGACCTGTTTTTCAGGTTTTTCTTCTGAGGTTGCTTTTTCAGCAATGGGCTGAACATCTGTTTCACAGCTGCTTTCAGTTACCACTGGCTGTAATGGGTTTTCACATTCACTCTGAGACACTGTGGTATTAAATATTTTTTGTTCTGAAGATTTTTCATTGTTTAAGGTGCCACTCTTGCTTATATCTTCTGTGTGTGTTTGTTTTAAGTCATCCATAAGGGGATTCTCACTCTCTCTCTTTTTAAGAACCTCTTGTCCTGGACTATTATCAGTAGTGATTGGTTCAGAATCACCTTCTTTAGTGATGTTCTGAACGGAACTTTGAATTTCTGAGGCATCATCCAGTACTTGGCTTTCTCTTTTTGATAGTCTGTCTATGGAAGGCAAAGAAGGCCGGTCTGGTTCACAGGTTTTGGTACAAGGTGTACTGCTGGTTGGCAAGCAGTCCTGTACTGAATCTTCAGTTTGGATCTTACCTGAAATATGGGTTCTGTCTTGGGGAGACATGTGTATCTGGCTTCCTTCTTTTGCTTTAGTTGTTTGTGGCTCATCTATGTTTTTCTGTGGACTCACAGATCTACTGCCTACAGGTTTAGAACTAGCCTCCAGCTTCATCCTTTCTAGGCGCTGTTTTTCTTCCAGCGTAAACTGTTTTACTCTCCTTTCAAGTAGTCCATCTAATTTTGATGTTTTTACTTTTCTTTTGTAGCAAGTCCTTAAGTGAAACCCCTCGCTGACATTGATTAAATCCGCTTTAGAGTGAATATCCTCATTTTTTGTGGGGGATTCAATTTTTACATCATCTATCTCCATGGGTTCTTCCTTGATGGCTCTATTTTCACAATCAACTTCTCTTTCCACTGTGAACAATAAATATTTTTGAATCAGTAGGACCTCTCAGTAATGACAATACAATAAATAACTTTCATTTTTACATAAAGTTTAAAGTAATAACAGCACTTACAGCACTACACAAAGGGCTGGATAAACATTAACTGGGCTAGGAAAAACATGAAGCAGAAAACTCTTAAGACATTCGCATACAGTACACTACTGCAGACAAGTAGTATGAAATACAATGACTAAAAACTAGTCAAAAAACTTCACCTGAGACTCTCAAAACTAAAAAGGATTTGTTAAAAGGTTTCTTGTGTTTTAACATACATAAAAATATATAACATATATCCTAGGTGGAGACAGAGAGAGAGAGAATGCACCCCTGTATTCACACACCCTACACACTATTGTAATAATCTCTGTACAAGGCATGCTTGTATGGTATCACTTGAAAACACAACTTGTTGATCAGTAATATAGTAAAATGCATATAGCAACACTGTGTGTAAAGTTATGAACATAAACTGAAATCATGACTGAAGAGTGTTTCTCAGATAAATCTGGGGAGTGGCTAAACCAGTTTCTCAAACACAAAAGACAAGCCGACACCCCAGCCGGGTGTCAACAAAGCTGATGGGCCATCACCTATCAAGATGTAATTTTTTGGCAAGGAAGGGGGACAGGGACAAAGATCTGCATCTTAGCAGTGAAACAGCACGAGGTCTCCTTCCTCCGCCAGACTCGTCTCTCGGTTCTCAATTGGAAATGCCTTTCAAAGAGGGACTGAAACTATAAAATGGAGGGGCAAATACCCCAAGAGGTCCTCCTCTCCCTTCCCCCCTGCCCAACTTATTCTCTACACCTGAGAAGACAAAGAAAACAGCCACTGGATTCTGGGGGGACAGTTGCTGACTTGAACACTCTGGTCAGTAATGCTATTGGAAGCACTTGGTGAGAAACTTTACTTGAATCTAATAGTTTAAATTTAGCATTAGAAAGCCAGTTATCTTTATTTTTCTTGTAACCATTTCTGACTCTTATGCCTCATTCCTTGTACTCACTTAAAATCTCTCTTTGTGGTTAATAAACTTGTTTTATTGTTATATCTAATCCAGTGTGTTTAACTTAAAGTGTCTGGGTGACTCCACTTAAGGCAGTATATTATTCCCTTAAAAGAGTAATGGACTTAATATATTCAGACCCTCCAGGAGAGGGCTGGGCATTATAAGACATATATTTCTGGGGGAAAATCTGGGACTGGGAGTGTGTGGGGGTCATCCTGCAACATACACTTTGGCTCTCACCAGCATGGGCTAACACAAGTGTGGCTGGCAGGCTGCAGTTACACACAGACACTCAGGGTGTGACTTGCATGCTGGAAGACTGTTTGTGAGCAGCCCAGGTGGGAGCTATTACCAGCAAGGTATTGTACGGCACCCAAGGTTGCAGGGGAGGGGTAAACAGTCCCTCACTGGTCTGGACTGCATCCTGGTATGTCACATTCAAGTCTGAAAAATGTATATATTACCTTCAGCTTTTGCATGATCTAAGTTTTCAGAATTCATATCAATTTCCACCTTTTCTTCACTCATTTTGTTTTCTTCCTTTACTTGGACTCTCTCCAAGGTTTCAGAAATTTCTATTTCCTTTTGGTCCTTCTCTTGTGGATCATGAGAATCTTTTTTTCTTTCTTTAGAAGAATCAGTCTCTATTTTTACTTTTGCTGGACTTTTTCTTTTATCCAATTCACACTCATTTTCAGTGGTAACATCATTCTTTGCTATTAGCAATAGATTAAAAAAGTAGAAAGTTTTAAATGTTTTAACTTGCTCAAAATAACTCTGTACATTGTTAATGATTTAATTACATTATTTCCTGCATTTTACACACATCATGTACAATATTTTACCTTTTCATCTCTCCTGCAATCAAAATTAACCATGTGTCATGGTTAATATGTAGAAAGAGAACCCAACACTCCAGTGATACTTTCAAGTAAGGGGCTCAAATGTTGAATATATACATGTATGCTATGGGCCCAATCCTGGAAAATGGTAAAAATTCCATCCACTGCAGGCTCGGGCTCTTTGGTCTGGATTTTAAAAAGTGACTAGTGTTTTTGGAAGCCCAGTGTGAGATACCTTAAAAGGACCTGATTTCCAGAAAGAACTGAGCACCCACCTCTGAAAATCAGGCCCCTTTACAGGGTCTCAAGATAGGTTTCCAATTTTTTTTATTTTGGCCTATACACCTTAAGCCCTGGATGGACCCAACTATCCAACTGGCAAAGACTTTGTACCTGACTGTCACTCAGCACTCAATGAGGCAATAATAATCCAATCTAGCAGTTACAAAAGCAACCCAAAGGCTGTGTCCACAAATAATACTGCAGAGGGAGCCTGCATGTTATTGTGGATTCCAGAAAATGTTTTAAAAAAGTTTCATAGCAGTAAATTCACCCACAATTTTCTAATATTTAAAAGGAAATCCAAGATTATTTGCAAACTACTACTTTTCTAAATAAAACTGCAGACAGACAATTTTAAGGGGCAACAGTACCAAACGGAGCTTAGATCACGTTCATTCATAGGACTGCTTGCCCACAAAAACTGAAGACCCGTATCATGATTTCTGTAGAGAATGGTTTCCTTCCCCACTGCAAAACTATGGTTTCCAAATCAAGTTGGTTAATGGTACAATATTTGTTTAATATAGAAAATAGGTATATATCTACAATAACTAGCTTATGAATGCTATTTTTGGACATAGATTGTCCATGAACAAAGCAGATGTGAAGATGCACATTATTTATAAGCACTACAAACTGCCTCAACTTCATAAATGAGCCAATTTAACATAAATGATCAATTTTGTGGGACCGCTGAAATACACGCATTATACAGAAAAAAGGCAACAGCAAATTCCCAAAGTTTACGTAGAACGCTATTTAGAACAAAGCCTACTTATCTGGGATATTTTAATGCAGTCTACTAAATTCAGTAAGTAGTATGTTATTAATTCAAAACAAAGAAAGGTTCACTTACTTGGTAGCACTTTTCTGTAATTGACATTAGTATTTCCAGGTAATTTAGGCACAAACCTATGAACATGTGTTTTACTAATCCAGCTCCAACCACCATATCCTGTTACTCTATATTCCTCTCCTTTTTGTTTCCAAACCTGTTAAATATTTTACAACATTAATTTTTTAAAACATTATTTACTGAAACCTTTAAAGATGGGTTTAAAGAAGTGTGGCAAGTTACCATAACACTATTACTTTGCACTTACATAGTACTTTTCAGGAGTACAATACTTTAGGCTAAAAGAAAATTTTCTTGAATAAAAATCAATAGCCCCCCTTAATCATTTAAATGAGTTGGGTGCTGGTAACTTCTGAGACTACTTCTTCCCTAGTGTGATCTTGCTTTGTTTGAAGGACTCCAGTTTACAGCATCCTAATTTAACAGTGATGCAGCTGGAGGTTAGGTGTTTTCAGCAAAAGGTCATTGACTAGAATTCGCTTTCCACCAAGACCCAATTTGCTAATCTTCAGTTCATGCTGTGAAGCCTATCTGTTCTCCAAGGTTTTTATCTGGAGGGAAGGGAGAAGTTGGTGGATGAAAGGATGTTGTAAGAAAGTCTGGGTTTTTTTTTTTTGAGGGGCGAAGGGGAAGAAATCTCCAGCAATTTTAGCTTCTGGACACTGATTCTAACGATCACTGGCGTGTTTACAAAGATTGTACATATGCCATCACCACTGGCTAGGAATTTTTTAATAAGTTGAAAGAAGCAGATATACAATTTTGTTAGCTTTTGCATATTGGAGGACATCTGTTGCAAAATGTATACCCAAAAATAAACTGACAACACAACTCAGTCCGACAGCAAAATTCTAACAAATGTTAGCTTAAAATAAGCTTTATTTCTTAGCTCATGAGCTCAGGATATTATTCTAGTTGTTTTCTACTTTAGAGAGAATGAGCAACAAAAACCAAATCCCCTAAAAAATTCAGAAGCAAATGCAACCAAGTCAAATCCATGAACGAATCTCCACTGAAGAATATCATAGCCTTTAATATGTAACTTTTGTGTTTCGACAGTAATGTTTCATTGTTTCACATATCGTTTCAGCACAATTTAGCTAAAAGACTTCTTTCTTTTTATATTCAATGATACTCCACTGTTCACCTATTATACTTCCATTAAAAACAGTTGCATATTTTGCATCATAAATAAGAAATTCTAACACAGGCAACCTCAAATGATCAAGTCCGGAAATAATGTTAGAAATTTAACTCAGAGCCAAATTCCGTTTTTGAATATGAGCACATGGCTCTCACTGATGCAATGGAATGAAGAATTTGGTCATTAACATCCTAAGTATAAAACAGAGTTGTATAAAGGACAATTGCTACAAAAATAAAGCCTTTTATTATTTCTAAAAATAAAACAAAAATTGCTAGGCAGAAACATTACCTGATGTTTGATAGGAAAAGTATATTTCACCCATGTAGCCTGTTGCATTGTTTCTTCCTCCTCTTGTTTCCTCTCTTTTTTTTTCACCTTCTCCTTTTCTTCTCTTTCAATAGCTGTCATTCTGTGTAATCTAATACATGCAAATACAGTCAAATTGTGTAAGCAAATTTGAACACCCTAACAATGGCATATACCACCCCCTTGAATGACTAAGATTTAGACGAGGGAAAAAACTATCAATGAATAATATTAGATTACAGAATAATAATAATAATATACATTACTTGTGATAATGTTAGTTTTATGAGCATTTACACAATTGCAAAAGCAGTTGATGGCAAGGAGTATTCAACATCATGAATGTTACTCCTATTCTTATCCCAAGATTAGAGAATGTCAGATCCCAACAAATTGGGATTTTTGAAAGTTCTTCACTGTTGCATTCTTAGACTTCCCCCACTGATGTCAGTTGAGGCTGGGGTTTAGGTAAATCATTGGGCTTAAGTAAATCATTGTTTGAAGGAAAAGGAGCGATGAAACAGGATACGTTGTCAATCAAGGATTTCAGTATCATTTGGTAGAATGTTTGACTGATGTCTGACTGAATTCTCATCAATACTCTTAATTATAGTTTTAGCTCAACCAATACTGCAGATAAGAGTAGAATACATTCATAAAGATTCTCTTACCTAGTGTGTCCCAACGACTCCCGCCAAATTGGCAGCATGACAACTGGTTTAATTGCACACTCCAATATAGCCAAAGCTAGTGCAAATTCTCTAGGTTTGCTACACATTTGAACAGCCTTAATCCAGTTAGACCTACATTGGAAAGAATGTAAAATATATCAAGTTCATCCTATGAGCAATACATCAATAGGATTTTAAAGTAGACTAAACTATTAAAATATATTTGCTAAAACACTGCATAATTTCAGTTATGCATGACATATCACATTTATTCAAGTTTCTGTTCCAATGATATCTATTGTCTATGAGAGTGATATGACTAAGGACAACACAAAGCATAGGCGCCAACTCTGTGGGTGCTCTGGGTCTGGAGCACCCACCGGCAGCCCCACTGATCAGCTTCTCCCTCACCCCCCAGGACTTCCTGCCAGCCGGCAACCCACTGATCAGCTCCTCCCCGTCCCTCCCTCCCAGAGCCTCCCGCCTGCCTGTTCAGTGGCATGTAGGAAGTGCTGGGGGAGAGGCGAAGGAGCGGGGTTGGGGCACACCTGGGGGTGGAAAGAGGTGGGATGGGGGTGGGGTCTTGGGGGAAGGGGTGGAGTGGGGGCAGGGCCTGGGGCAGAGCAGGGGTTGAATACCCTCAGGGAAAGGAGGAAGCTGGCGCCTGTGCCACAAAGTAATGTTATGAAATAAAATATGGGTAAACCAAAAATATTTGCTATTTCTTTACCTGTGGGAGGCCCAGTTGGGGTGAAGGAATGATGCAGGGATGTTGCTCTCTAGCTGAATGATAGTTAGCCTCAGAGTAGATATGGTAAGAACCTTGGACCCATGTACAGACCCATTCCATTTGAACTCTCCAGCAGGAGTCAGACAGAATTTATGTGCAAGGTGCCGTCTCTTGTCATGGTCTTCTCTGTGCTGGTGTTTGTTCAATGCAAATGAGTTGGTGGCATACTGGTTGTGATAGACACGATACTTCCCCTCTTGACCTAACTTGAAATAATTACTGATGTTTCCTTTCATCACGATTTCTTTCTTGGTGTTCAACCGGGAGATTTCCCCTTGGGAGTTAACCACCAGAACCTTGTTAAAGAAACAAAAAGTTGGTGTTTTTTTTTAATTAACTTATTTAAAATCTTAAATAATCTTTATTATATTCCTGTTTAAAATACAGGCCTTCAATTTTCAAAGTCACATCCATTCATTCTGAATTCTATATTGTATTAGTTTCTTCTAATGTATTTAATCTTTTTTACCTTCAAAACGTTTTAACAGTCCTAAAATAGTAACAACAGTATTAAAGTTAGGGGCCAAGTTTTCTAATGTAGGCACCGGAGTTGCACCCACAAAATAGGTGTGCAAAGAAGTTGGAATTTGTGTATGCAAATAAGTAAAATAAATAAAGGTTACCTATCTTACAGTAACTGGAGTTCTTTGAGATGTGTGGTCCCTATCTGTTTTCCACTGACAGATGTGCAGGCACTTCATGTGCCTAAGATTGGAAAATTCTTGCTAGCACTGTCTATAGGTCCACGCCTGGGTCCTTATGCTCTCAGTTTGGAGCACGAGGAGCAGAAGGGGCAGCGTGGACAGACTGCCTGTCTAGTTACCTTCCTAATGCAAGTAACCTTAGGATAAGGCTCTGCAGCAGTGGGGAAGGAAAGTGAGTATTAGAATACTGATATGGACCACAAATCTCAAAGAACACCAGTTATCATAAGGTAAATAACTAACTTTCTTCTTCGAGTGGTCCATATGTATATTCTACTGAGGGTGATTCACAAGCAGTAGTCATTGAAGAGAAGGGTGAGGACCCTGACTGTACCACCAATTACAGGATTGCTCTGCCAAACGAGTCGTCAGCCACAGAAGCTTAAACTATGGCGTAATGTCTCGTAGAAGTGTGAACAGAACCCTGCGGTGCTGTCCTGCAGATTTCCTTGAAGCAAGGCCACTGACGCAGCCTGGGTCAGTCAAGTGGTCCCTCACACAATGTGGGGAAGAGGTCATCGTCAATTCGTAACAGAGCAGGATGCAGTCCAAAATTCATTTGGACAGTCTTTGGGATGAGATTGCTTCACTTCTCATATGTTCTGCAAGGGATACAAATAATCTAGGTGGTTTTTCTAAAAGGTTTAGTCCTCTAGAAGTAGAATGCCAAGGCTCAGACATACAGGGAGTGAAGCTTCCTATCCTCACTGGTAGCATATGGCTTTGGGAAGAAGACAGGTAAGCGAATAGCCTGATTTAGATGGATTTCTGTGATCACTTTGGGTGTGACTTTCAAGTGTAGTCTTCAGGAGACTGTCCCTCTGGAAGGCTGTGTACAGTGGATCTGCCATGAGGGTCCCCAGCTTTCCTAGCCTTCAGGCTGATGTGATGGCCACCAAAAAAGCAACCTTCATCAATAGATGGGCTAAGGAACATATGTCTAAATGTTCAAATGAAATCTCCATTAATGCTGATAGGACTATGTTGAGGTCCCAAGCCAGGGTAATTTTCAGTACCTGGGAAAGGTTCTAACGACACCCTTTAGGAAACTGTCACAGGATGGTGAAGATCAAGTGATCGCGACAGGCACTGACAGCTGCTAATTGCATCCAAAGGGATTTAACAGGTAGACATGAAGTCTTTAAGAAGAGAAGCTATTCCAAGTGGACACGGATATTGGAATCCCCTGGGGCCATCTGACAATGTTGACACCACATCGAAAAATCTTTTCCACTTGGTTGTGTAGCACTCTCACGTGGTCTCCTCCTTTATTGTTAAGGAGGTAATGAACTGGTTCCAAGCATGTCTTTTCTAGGGTCATCATCCAGGCAAATGCCAAGCTGTCAGGTGGAAGGATGCTGGATTGGGATGCCTGATTTTGCCTCAGTCACTGGTTCACTAGATCTGGAAAGAGTTGAATACAGCTGTATGGACATTTTGACGTCTGCAGAATGTTGGGAAACCAGAACCATCTGGGACGTCTGGAGCAATAAAAATAACCAATGCTCCCTTTTGCTTGATCCATCTCGGAACCTGAGGTAAGAGTGGAATGGGTGGGAAGGTGTATATTAGTTGTCCTGACAAGGGATTAAAAATGCCTCTCCTCTGGAACCTGGACCTTGAGTCCCCTTGCAACAGCAGATTGCATCTCAAGAAAACAAGAAATGAGCAAGGAAGTCCGAAGATGGGGATCCTCATTGTTGAAATATGTTCTGTATTACCAAATTGTGTAGTTCTCTTTTGCTGTCCCTGGAGAAGTGCCTGCTGAGGCTGTCTAACTTGTTATGTATTCCTGGGAGGTGCACTGCTGAGAGGATGATCTGGTGGCAAGCACACCAGTTCCAGAGATTGATCATTTCTGTACAGAGAGTTGCGGATCTTGCTCTCCCTTGTTTGAAGTAGCACACTGCTCTCATGTTGTCTGATACGGGATATCACATGTATGGGTCCCATGAGATCCCATAAGGGCAGTACGAGGGGTCAAATGGGAACTGAGGTGGTCCCTATGGAGTAGGGTACCATTGGTCCTGAGGTGCATAATCGCTCCTATAAGATCAGGATGGTGCCCAAGAGACTCTGGATCCTCTGTCTGGACTGACCCTATGTCTCGATGGGAGCGTTGACACTGACTCAGAGGAGGCAGTAGATTCAGATTCCCAGGGTGATGCCATCGGCACTGGGGGCCTTGATATGCTTCAGCTGGTAGATGGTACTGGTGAGTGGCTCTCCCTCTCTTCCATCCCTTGGATCGATGGTGTGGTGATCTCCCTTGGTCAGGATCAGTTCTTACAGGATGAGAGATTCCAGGTTTGAGAGGATGGCAAAGTCCTATGGGGGTGGTGTATCTATCCCCAGACACATGGGTGTAAAATGGACTCATTTCCTTCGGTGGCACCAGCAGTCTCGGTCTTGTCATGGCCTTTGGTACCGACATCTCCCTATCATAGTACGACAGTAGCATCAATATATAGAAGGCATCTACTTCTACTTCTCTCTGACTGGTAATGAATATGATCCTGCTCCTGTGGTTAATGCCAATTTTGGGGTGGGCTTACTCTTTGGAGCAGTGAGACAATGCTGTGCTCCTTGTGAACTCCTGACACTCCCACTGGGGCGACTTGGGGGATGTCGGAGAAGAGGTCCTTTTTACGGATGCGTATCTGGAGGCAGATTTCTCTTGCTTCTTATCAGAACGTTTCCTACTCATCTCATGCCATTTGGAGTCCTCAGCTCTACTCCTATAAGCCCCACAGCCGCAGAGATCACTGTGCTCCGACAGGCACTTGATGCCTCTGCCTGAGGTACATAGGGGTCTGTTGTGCGAGGGTTGAACAGGCACCTCATAGCATGATTTATTAGGAATCTCCAGAGCCTATATTCACAGGCTTGATGCGTTCGGCTTGGAAGAGATTGGCTAAAAGTGCACTTGGAGGGGACATGAGCTTCCGTGAGGCAGTAGAAGCATTTGAGATGGTCACCACTGACTGGGAAGACATGGTTGTTGGGCATACTGGTCATCCCATATGGATGGGGGCTCAAGGTAGGGGAAGACTTCCCAAGGCCCTGACTGCTAAAAACTATACCCAAGGATAAAATCTATCTAAAAACTGTATCTAAAAGTTATTTACAAATATTTACAGTTTGACACAGAAGCAACTAGCAAACGCTGCAGACACAGAAAAGGTTCCATCTCAGATCACAGGCAGTAGAAAAGAACTGCAGAAATTGTCAGTCTTTGCCGCCCCTTATGCCCTTAGTTCAGAGCATGAGGAGGAGAATCCTCAATCTCAGAGGCATGGGGCGCATGTACACCCCTCAGTGGAATACACAAAGGCACATGACAGTCAAATATGACAAGAAAATACCAAGAAGTTACAATTAGCAAGAGAATTTCTACATATCTGATCAACAAAAATAGGGGTAAAAATATATTTAACTATTTTGTGTGTGTACACCATACCCACTGCATCACTCTCCTGGAAAAGGAAACCAACAGAACCTGCTTCACACTAAAGGAAAGCGACTCTACTCTACTTTGTTATTGTCACACCACTCTACAGAGAGCAAATCAGAGAGCAGCTACACAGAGAGAAAGGGGGTGGAATAAAGGACAAAAAGGAGGAAGAACTACCTCTGATAGGGCAATTCCACCAACTTGTGAATTTCTCATGTACCTCCTAGTATGTCAGTGAACCCATTTTCTTAAAACTATAGCAGCAAGAAGGTTTCTTCTTATGTTACCAATATAATCCTGTATTTTGGAAATTCTCAAAATGAGTACAAACCTCTCTGCCTTCTTTAAATAATTTATTTGCTTCGTGTGCTGCTGCAGCAACCTGCTGGCTTTTCATCTGGCTCAGCTTGCTATCTGGATTTCGTAATCGGGTAAGCATTCGTGTCGAGCCTGATGCGCCTTTCCCTGTGCATGGAGAATCACTTTCACCGTTGGATTTCTCCCCTGCCACAAAAACGTAATTTAAACAAACATGAAAAAAAATGAAGGTAATATATTGCAAATGTATGTGAATTAAGAAATTTAAGAATCAAGTTTAGAAAAAAGCTTAGTGACACTTTTATTTTTACCTATTTCTTCTGAGGTCTGGGATCCTCCTTCTGCATTTTCAGCATCATCAGATGTCTTAATAGAGTCATTCTGCATAGAATTTAGCTCGCTGCTGTTGCTGTTTTCGACAGACTGGAGGGGTGCAGCTGATGCACTAGGACTGATGCTGGGGGTCATCTGACCAGTTTCTTCTACAAAAGAAGGACTTTAGATATTCAGTATTGTATCAATTAAGCTTACTTTTTTTTCTTAAAGTTAAAAACCCTAAAAGAGTCAGATGAGCTACTGAAACATCAATAACTCATTTGTAACATGGAAGAATGGGGAGTTTTAATTATCTCAAAAAGTCTACCTAAAATCTTTAACAACATACGAAGCATACACAGGCATATGCACCTACTGGAAACAAAGATCTCCCCTCCCCCCAATCAGCTTTCAAATCAACCACAACTGTTCAAAATTTCTATGGTCAAATAAGCAAGAAAGTAAAAACAATAAGTGATTGTTTTAGCCCTAAGCATTAAATAGACAAATTCTACATAAATAAATATCTTCATAAATATTGCGAATAGCTCATTTGTCTATTTATAGACAATTACATGCTTTTCAGTTGTTCAAACCTACAAATGAAAAATTAATCACTATTTCTTTTGTTCTTTGCATTTAACCTCTCCTAGATTTCAAACAGGATTTTCTGCCTAACCTGCCATTTAAGATAAACATTCTTCACATCCTAATATTCTGAAACTGCTGATTAACATTACCAAAATATGTGTTCAGAAAAATACAAATTAAGAAAGAGTGAATCAGCAAAGACCAAACAATTTAGAAACTATCCATGCTGTCAAACTCGCAGGAGAAAGACAAAATTAGTTTTCTTACCTGCAATTTTAGTTTCTCCTCATGTGGATGCACTGCTCTGGACAGATACTCCCTAAATTTGTCTAGTATTCTATACAGGTTTGGTTTAGCATGAGATTTTCTTATCTTCAAGTCAGGACAAGAGGGAATGTTAAATCATGCTAAAAGATGATGCAGTGTTGACAGTGTAATAGTTGGATTTCTTTAGCTTAAGTTATTAATATTTTTTTTTAAGTTTTGCTTCTTTGGAAATGTTTACTGAGGAAAGGTGTGATTAATTCAGCAAGCACGAGTGCAAGTGATGATGCTTCCAGGTCCTACTCCTCCTCCCAAAGAACTTCAATTTTTTTTGCTAGACTGCAGAGAAATACCCATGAGTTATGACTTCTATCCAGAGCACTGGATCCATTGAAGAATACTTACATTTTAAAAAGATAATTGCTATACTTTTACAACTCTATAGATTAAGTTTTCTCCCAAAATTACAAAACCTAAATGTTTTATAAAAACAAGCCTTGTAAAACAGACTAAATAGAAGTCAATCATTTTTATACACATCTTTACTGAGTATATTTTTTAATAAAACAAAGTAGACTCCCTAGTTTTGTGTCTGCAACCTAAGCATTACAGGACTGCGCTAGAGAATAAAAACCAAGAAATGAGAGTGACTAGTTTGTTTTTGTTATCCAAACTAGAGGGAATGCAAAAATGGAACATTAATGGTGAGAAGTTTTTTTAAAAATTCTTACAGTTTTAAAAATATAAAGTGTTATTAGTAACAGATAAAGAATCTTTTTTAAAACTGACAGTGGCCCATGAAGTAATTTTTTAATCTGTATTTCATTTACCATCTCTGAATTAGAAGTGGATCACACTGCCTGTAGCTGTATTTAAAATGCAGATCCTCCCTCGTCTCTTAGAGCTAAGCAACAATTTCACCAAGACAACGAATATGCCTAGGAACATCTACACATCTACTCTGACTGGATGAACTGCCTTTTTTTAAACTAGAAATTCTAAAAAAACAAAACAGAAAAAAATCACCTATCCACATATATTGGAAACAAGCCTCTACATAGACTAGTTCACACATATGGCACAAATGACTTAGTGTTTAAGTGCACACATGAAAAATGAAGACACTATTTCTATTATCTGTAACGTTTGTGAATGACATTTTCTACAACAAAATTAAACAGTTCTGACAGTTACAAAAGAAGGGAAATTCAGAATTAACATCTATAACATCCTTAATGCAACATGATTTGATTATGTTTTCCTGTTACTCCAATGGCTTTCTGAATATCCAGGATGGTGAGAGTTAAATCTTTATCCATGTCATGTTATAATTAGCAAAATCAGAGTAGATCCCTGCAAAACACACCTGTGACGGTTCTGATAGTCTAAAAATGACATGCCTGCCTACTGCTTTCGCTTTTTGACCTATGAGATACAAAAGATGGACAAAATCTTTATGAACTCAGAAGAGGCTGGAAGTCCATGAAGTATCCTAGTGAAGTAACTGGCCACCTAGCAGGTACTTTGTGTTCTATCCCCTCACTACTGGTAGAAGAAATGGACTGCCCTCCAAAAGGATGGAGAAGAAGCTTGCTTCCTTGACATAAAAACATTTTAGTTGGTTTGATGGAGTCTGCCAGTTTGGGCCCATTCCTTAAAGTTCTTGAATTGTAGGACTTCTGGAACCTCATCTGGTAGTAAGACTTAAGAGGATCTGAGCATGGTGAAAGAAGGACGAAAGAAGACTACTTGGGCTCCACAGGCTGCCCTGAACCTGGAAATTCTGAAGAGCTTGATTCAAGGCCTCCCACCTTTAAAAGCTGCAATAATGAGTGTCAGTGTCTGTTGCTCTTGGCATCTTGACCTTAACCAGCGGCTTTTCCCACCATAAGTAGAAAGGAGACCAAGGTTTTTGTGTCTAGGGAGACCTCTGGCAATAAGTCTGAAACCAAGCAGGTTGGTCCAGATCTCCATGTACTTGCGATCTGCCAAAGAGTCTAGATTCAGAAGTTGGAACTAAACAGCTGATGTCTTAAAGCACAAGGCTATGGCTGAATCTGTCGAAATGGTCTGTGATCAGGTCATGATTTCTCCTGAGCTCAGAATCTTACAGAAAAAACATACCTCCTCCATCTAGAGCTCTGACTCTCCAAATTAGTGACTAGGGTGCCTACATGCAGGAGGGACCCATGGGTCTCATACTATCTCTTAAGCAGGCACAGAAAATAAAAGGTACAATTAGCTTTAGGGCCTGGTGAGCATCTGGCTTATTTCAGGGTTCCCTATCTCCTTGATAACCTTATACCAGGGAAACACAAGGAGGGGTTTTGCCCCAACTTGAACAACCTCTTCTTCAGGGCCCTCTGTTCCTGGAGTCCTCCCTGGACAAAATCCAGACTTTGGACATCACCTCTCCAAGGCTGCTGAAGATCAGGTGCTCAGATATTTTGGTGGTGAATGTGGTATACAGCCCTATATAGAACAGAAAGATCCTGCCATCCTTTTGAGAGGTGGGCCGGGTCTCCCTCTCTGGGAAGTACTCACCATCAAAGAAGAAAAGGAATAAATCTGCTAAGAATCCAAGGGTTCTCAGAGCACCCCTAACCTTGTTTTGGGTGAGAGACAGATCCAAAACATGACCAGTGTTATTTGGTCCACCTGCCCTATTGCTGGTCGGGGACGATAGACCCATCTAAGGCCTGGAGTTTGGAGGAGAAGGGGAAGGTAGATCATCCCCACCCAACCTAGATTCACATAAGGACCTGAGATCCAGAGGACATATAACTGGGAAGAAAATGGGTAGATTCTCTCTTCCATATCTACATCTCAGCTTCTGCTCCACCTATGTAGGAATGGATGCCTATCATAGGTCTCCCCACGCTCTTCAATAAAGGTCCCAAAGACTATGACTGTGCAGTAGCAGCACACTTATAACTGTGAGGTAGCAAAGAATTTAGGGGAGGTTGCAGGTAGAAAAGCTCAGCTGGATGCAACCAGCTAGAGGTACTTGCAAAAACGTAACAAGGAACAGCAGCCCAGAGTCCAGCCCAATAAGCATCTTCATAAATGAATTTTTAAACAAAAAATATAAACTCAAATTTTGAATCAACAGGCGTATGTATTTTCCCCATGCACCTTCAGTAATATCCTGTAAGAACGGGATTATTTCCTCATTACATATTTCCTTTTAGAGTTACTCAACAGGTGATTTGTGAACAGTAATGGAAAAAAATTATGCTTGATCTATAAACCCTAAACAAAAATATATATATTTTTTCCCCCAAGCACAAGCAGATTTTCCCTGTTGGAGATGTACATAAAACTGCTAATCCAATTACGAAGCTACCTACTAATGGAGAGAAATAAAACTAACTGGTGGTGGAGAATAACGAGGGTCATTTCATACAAAAGAATTAAATATAATAATGTTTTAAAAGTTAAATAACCACCCTGAAACATTACAAACTATGTCTGTATGGAGGCGTTTTACTTGTTCTTGGAGCACAGCACACCACATTTTTCAATGTGTTATCAAGAACCAACTTTCAAATCTAGCGTACCAACTGCAGTACCTTATTTGTAATATTGATTCAAGTGAAAATACAACTTTCATAATCTTAATTAATGCTATGAGTTATTCAAATTAACTTATCTGTTGCTAATGTAGGAATTTGGTCAAAAGTACAATGTTCTCTCTCTTTTCTAAAAAGTATTTGTATGATTTTAATGTACTAATTAATGCTCCAGACCTAAGCAAGTCATACTCATTCCTGAGTTTCAAGAAAAGAATTGTATTTTATGGAGTAGCGAATTATTGCTGCAGTGAAATAAAAAACAGCTTAAAATAAAAACAAACTTTGTACATACATTATTAAGCATCAGCGTACAGATTTTTGGGATGATGCAAAACTTTTCTCCAGGCAACCCAATGCAAGAACCTATATGATTAACTGCAAATACTAATTTTTTTCTTGTTAGTAATTTTTACAGTATATTACAGGTTAAACGATTTAACAGCCATTAGCAAATAAGAGCTTGAAATAAACCTTTGTAGGATGTTCACCACCACTATGGTTTGCAATGAAGAAAAATAAAATAAACAGAATATGAGAAAAGCTTAGCCACAGAAATCTTTGGAGTCCATGGAAGCATATGCTAACAGCAGGGAGGACCACATTAAAAAATTCTAAATGTTAGATGACAATGCAGCAGTAAAGGATGGCACTGCAAGCAAATAGCATGAATGAACATACACTGTAAATGGTTTTAGTTGACAAACCAGAATTTATAATAAGAAAATCTTAAAGGTTCCCCAAATTACAGAGGCATTGATACAGAGCCCTCTGTACCTGAGAGATCCTGGGGGAGCTCTGATGCCACCTTCTTCTCTGCCACATTGTTGCTATCAAAGGTTTCTGACTGACACCCCATTGCGTTCTTCCCTTCAGAGGAACTAGTTTCTCCTGCAGAAGGATTTGTGGTGCTGCCGTCTGTGCTTGATGCCACAGAGTTACTTTTATCCCCAACGTCTGTTGGCTCTACAGTAAAATGCACAACAAATCTTTAAGGATATTCTTAACATTTCCTTAGGATGTCATCTGTCCTTATCCATGCTAAAAGGCAGACTTTGTGCAGTTCCTCGTATTATGTCTACTTTGTAGCACCAAAATATATTGAGTGTATTTCTGCAGTAAGGATAATGTCTTCATAGAATCAGAGAACAGAAACAGGCCAAAAATACTTAACCCTAATTAAAAAATAGCATTAGAAATCAATCCTTTGACACTGGTGGATGTACACATATTGACTGCCACCAGTGAGCTCCATGCCAGACATCTCAAAGCAAAAGTGGAGTCAAATTGTAAAACAGCAGTAGGGAAAATGAGCTATCCAACACTACCAAAGAGAAACAATGGTATATAACCATAAAGAAGCAAACTGGCATTATCTCTTTAAAAGCAATTTTTAAAAAAATCTTACCGGTGTAAAAAATTACATTAATATTTCCAGAAGTAAATGTGATAGTAAAAAGGTTATTTTAAAACAACAAAAATATTGCTAATGCAAGGTCAGTTTTTTACCTTCTGTTTTTCCGTTTTCTGAATCTTGTTCAGGTGGTGTTTCTTCATTTTTTTCCTGTAGTTGGTCTGCAGGTTCTTCCTTGCTTTTTTCAGTATCTGTTTGGTCATTATTTTCAACATCATTTTTGTCCTTATCTGTTTCCTCAGCTGCTTGACTTTTATCCTCCACTATTTCTCCTTTTTTTACTCTAATAGCGTCCAATATTTCATCTACAATAGGAAAAAAAACAGTAAAATTCAGGCAACAAGTATCAAAATACCCTTTTATAGAGCCATTAAGTAGAAGTCTTAAATCAGAAGTCATTTAAATCAAGATGGCCTTCAGATTTAAAGCATTACCTTTCACAATCACAAAACAAAAGCCAGGAACTAAGAACAAAAATTAACATCCAAGTTCTTACTCCCTTTTCAGATGTATGGAAATTTGAATGCTCGAGTTCTTGATTTCTCAACATTATGTTATGTACAAAATACCAAACCCCTTTACACAGTCCTTTATTGTTCCACGGTAGATAAACTGAGTTTCAGCTTATTGTTGTGGGGTTCTACATAAAGTTTAAAGATGCTATCACACTTTCTCTAGAAGATTAGAGGTTGGCTCCAGTGTTTTTGTTGAAAAATTTTGCATAGCCAGTGTCATATGCCTGTTTATTCCTGCCCCTCCTTCACACTGGGGGAAATCAGGAGGTCAGGATCAAATCTGTTTCTGCCTTTTTTTTTTTTTTTTTTTTTTTTTTTTTTTTTTTTTTTTTTTTTTTTAAGTGGTCTACATGGTTGCTTCCTTTTGTCTCCTTCCCTTGGGATTACACATCTATTCACCAAAGACTAGCTATGTCAGACTGTGATGCTAAGCACTGAAGTACAGTGTAATTTCTGTTCAACTGCTTCTATAAAAATCCATGCCATGCAACTTACTGAGAGTTGAGCATAGGTGTTGATGGTTGGCTCCAAATATCTGCTGAGCAGCATTCCACCCATGGCAATTCACATTCACTGTTTTAACTCTTGAGTATTAAGTAGAAAGAAGTAATTATGGAATCAGATGTGTCTCCAGACAGGTATCTTCGGGATATTTTTTTTTAAACATCACTAATACTGCCATTATAAGATCCGGTTTGACTACTGGTAGTAAGACCTTGAAATAGTGATCTTGACTTGATTACTGTAACTTATTATTGAGAATTAATTGAGGGTGCTCTCCACTGACTACAATTCAGATCGCATGTGACTGAATTCTCACCAACTCAATTCCTTCTTCATGTCATGCCATTCTTATCCTATCCCACTTTGGCTTCCAGTAAAGTATAATGAATTTGAGCATTAATCATTGATACTCAATAATACTGCACCATCCTACCTCCTTGTTTTTGTTATTTTGTACTCCTTCTTTGAAGGACGCAAGAATAGCTGCTTTGCTCACAATGTTGAATGAAGGCTTTCTAAACTTTGAAAGACTTCATACTTTCAGTAATTGTATCTCATAACTAATAAAAATCCTTTCATCAAGATATAAAAAGCTGAATTGCTCAACAAACTGTTAATTTAATATGGCCAAAGCCACATAAATGCATATTGTATTTCAGTAAGAAAAAAGGGTTGAAAGAAATATTGAGGGCGTAAGTGAAAGCATTCGTTCCTGTAGGAAACCACACAGATTACACAAATCGTTAGCTTGCGTAGGGCATGCATGTAAACAAGGATTCAGATACAGTTTCTATGTAGTTGATACTTTTGTTTCTTGGGGGCTGTTACTTTCTCTTGCTTGTTTTCTCTGTCTAGGATTTCCCTAGATTTTCTACTTTGTCAAAACTATCTAGAGAGAATAGATTATACCAAATGCCAAGTCACATACATCCATGGAGTTCCTTTAAATCTTTCACAATCAGAACCAAGAATTATTGCCACAATATACATAACTTATACAAAACACGTAATTCTTTCATTTACTAATAGCAGTAACATTATATAGTTGTGTTTGAGGAGCATTATGTACTTCCCCCAGTTAGTAGCATTTAACATTTACTTTACACCAGATTGCTGGATAATTAGAAATTCTAAAATTTAACATTAGGGAATTTATCTCTTTGGCACTCATTTGGAAGGGACTGTACTTTGACAGCAGTCTACAATATTCTATTAAAACACATGGCTCAGACTTTAATTTTTAACAAGAATTCTGCGGAGAAATGAAATTTTAGTAAAAACGTTAAATTAAAACAAAGTTGAGTAGATCTCATAATTCATAATTGTAGTGTCAATGTTTACAAGTACTAGATAGACTGTACTTCCTGGTAATTAGAAAGCCACTGGAATATTAAATATGTGGACCTGCAGATGCAGAAGTCTAGGTCTCTAAACAAAACTTAACAGACCTAAAATTAAAAAGTTATATAGGTCATATTTCTCAGGTAATTCAAAATTTTATTCTTCCCCTTCAAAGAATATTACCTCCAGACAGAGTTAACAGGAAGGACAACTCTGTTTTGAACCCCTGCCACTAGTAATCCCTATGAAATCCAAAAAAGGTATAGATTTGGACTTCTCTGGAATGGTCATATCACCACATAAATTCAGTTAACAGGATACTTAACCATTTTACTAATGAACACTCCATCTCTCTCCCTTTCCCCAGCACACTCTCTCTCTTACATGCAACAGAACACTAAGTCAATGGAAATTCAGGACATAAGTATGTTTGGCAGTGCTAGAAGAATATGTCTAGAAGATATATCAAGCAGTTCAGCAGGACTAGAACTGTTGAAAACAGGAAGTATGGAAGCAACTTCAAAAGTTCTTAACGTTGCTACTGCCAGCCAGGTTGATGTTAGAAAGTTATTAACAATACATTTCAAAAAAGCATTTGTGTATGTGAAACTTGGGGGCAGCGTTTAAAGACTTTGAAGTAAAATCATAATATGAAAGTGTTAAACATTCATTCCCATGATAGACAGATATTCCTACCATTTGCTGCAGCAAGGAAAGATTTGTTGTTGCCCCGTGCTTTGTTAGTAAGGTCTTCCGTGATATCCATATGCCGATGAATTTCTTGGCACATTTCTTCAAGAGTTTTGCAAAGATCAGCTTCCCAGTAATCTTTGTCTAGGCATTCAATTAACTGTGCCAGCTGGACCTTTGTGCTATAGTACCAGAGTTTCTTATCCTTCTCATTGTCTGAATCTTCCTCTCTGCAATAACAGTTTGAGAACAATTGTTTTATACATTTATTTCAGATAAATGAGGAAAATTAGATAAGATGAGCTTACCTTCCCCCTTTTTTCCAAGAAAATATTAAGCAATAAGGGCTGAATAAGATAACACTCGAGATTCACCTTTGGCCTCCCAAGCTTCTAAAGAATCTCCCTCTCTCTCTCTTTCCACCTCCAAATGTTCTTTTCACACCACTTCCTCCCTGCTCCCTCAAAAAAGCCAATATTCATGATCACTTCCCTGGGAGGTTAAAAGAAAAGCTTTTAAATCACTGCCTCAAATTTGGTTTGTCCATCTTCCAATAGGATTTACTGCGGTTACTTTCCAATTATTACAATATTACTAAATGCCTATGCTCCCCAAGCACTCCTAAAAACAATGCAATATTATGGCTTTGATATATTTAAAATTTCAGTCCGAAAATTTAAAGATGGGGAATCGCACAATAACCATGAAATGTTTTATATTACTATTCAGATAGTATTTACTTGTGTGCGCACGCACCAGAGTGGTGAGGAAGGCACTGGCCCTTGCACTCACTGCAGAGAGTCTCTATTCAGATCCCTGTAATTTGGAGGTTTGGGGAGCACAATGCTCTGCTCCTCCTCTATATCTAATTCTTCCAAACAAACCAGTCTAATATATCAGGGGAACTTGCTGAGTTTCCCTCACTACTGGCCCTCTCTAGTGTTTCTCCCCCCCCCATGAAAGTGGATGATTTGGCCTTATGTATTCAGGAACACAAGCATCCTTAGTGATTTCATGAAGTTTATTTACATATTAGAATACTTTAAATTAGGATTATAAAGCAAGCTAAACAGTCAGTTACACACAGACAGTGAAGAAAAATTCAAATTCACCGAAGTGTTGTTATGAAGACAATCATCCTCAAAATTGCCAAAATATCAGGAGCTTGGAAGTAATGGCAATATTACTTTGCATTAAATCAATACCTTTCTAGACGTTACTTCAAAATATGTTTTTGATTGGCTGACAGAATCTGGCATATTGCAAAGAAATACCACTCTTTCCATTAAAAAGGACTTAGGGGAATCTTTCTTTGCTTTTGGAAGGCAACTAAGACTCTAGTTAACCTAATTTATTCCTCTAGTCCAGCGGTCCCCAAACTTTTTACCTTGGGTCCCCATTACTGCTGTCTGCACCCCCTCCCCTCCCCAAAGCCACCATTGGGACTAGGAGCGAGGCTGGGAGCTGGGGCCAGGGCTGGTGCCAAAGCAGAGCGGGACTGCGTGGTGCTCCCTCCCTGCCCCCTGTGGGGGCTGGCCCAGGCCCCACCGCATCCCCCACCCTCCTAGAGGGGCACGCCCCATAGTTTGGGGACTACTGCTCTAGACTTTCTAATCTCCATCTGATCTTCATAGTTTAGCATGTTTTAGTTGTTTATTATTTAGTGGTTTTAAAAGGTTTCCAAGAAAAATGGTTATTTAAGAAAATTTTCAGGTTGTTCACACAGATTACAGATCAAAGGGACAGTTCAAAAATAGTTTTTATATTGTCAACCCTTTGTTCTCATTTATCTCTGTGGTGTACTCTAACACTTAGCCACCTATATGTTTTTCAAACTTAACACAGTTAATGGTTAAGCCATATTTCATCTAAACCAAGAAAAATTTAGTCTGATAAGTGCTTCAAATCCTATCAGTGAAGAGACTGTGGAACTACTGGGGCATGGAGAGGAAAAGCAGGAGGCGGCGGAAACTTGAGAAGAGAAGGAAGAGAAAACAGCACACAAATGATAATATAGCTTATTCAGAGAAAGGAAGAACAGACTGTAAATGAAAAAACAGATAAGAGAAAAGTGGTAAAAGAGCAAGAGGAAAAGAAAAAGAATACATGCTTACAGTGTTGTATTTATTTGTTACTCTTTTTTACATCCCTGGCAGACACACCACTGCAATGATGGGCGTGGGAAGGGCTGGCAGAGCTGTTGTAGGAGCTAGACAGTCATTTTGTTGCTTACTAACATTGTTGAGCACATATAATTGTTGATAAGCATTATACTTTTATGAAATTACTTAATTACTCAGCAGCAACCATGTTTGTTTTTCATTTTGAACCCAATTTATAAGTCACACAAGATTACTGACTAACCAATACAGAATCCCACCTCACCTATCTATTTTAGCTACTTAGAAGACTTCCATTATCAAAGTATCTGAGTGCCTCTCAGTCTTTAGTGTTTTCTCCTCAACATCCCTGTCAGGTAGGGAAGTACTGTTATCCCCTTTTTACAGATTGGAAATGGAGGCAGAAAGAAGCTAAGCCACTTACCCAGACTTTGGCTGTGGCCATCAAGCAGGTTTCCTCCTCTGACCTCCTTTTTTCCCACCTAGCTTCCTATCAATCAATCCAAAATGCCACAACTAAAGTCATATCTGTTGCTCTGACCAAACAGTTACCCAGCCTAAGCCACCCACCCCATCCTCCCCTCCATCTGTTCTCATTTCTTCTTACTCCGGTGTCGCAGGGCTCCCTCAGGTCACCCCATCATACAACAATGTAGATTTGCATCTAGTAGATTTCTCTCCCCATTCCAGCACAGAGACAGAGAGCTTAGAGCTTACCCTATCATCTATAAATTGCCATGTTACGGTCTGAGACACCAACAGAATCCTGAGCCACCTAGATGGATGCTACATCACAAAGGGATGCTATTTTACAGGAGAGACCTTGAGGTAAACTTTTTGGATGTAGTCAAAGCTCTAATCATTTCATGACTGCTCTGATCACGTACAGGAAATAGACTACCGAAAACAAAATATTTTTTGAGTGTGCCATCTAATTTCTTCACAGGGTTTCACTGGGCATGGTATTTCCCTTGAAAAAAAGCTACAAAGAACATAAGGACAGCGACACTGGGGCAGACCAATGGTCCATAGAGACCAGTATCCTGTCTTCTGACAGTGGCCAGTGCCAGATCCTTCAGAGGGAATGAACAAAACAGAGCAATTTATTGAGTGATCCATTCCATCGTCCAGTCCCAGCTTCTGGCAGTCAGAGGTTTAGGAACACTCAGCTAATGGCTATTCCTTTCTAGATTAGAAACTGCTCTTCCCACAGAACAGGGTGGATAAAAACCAATGATTTAAAATAAATACATAAATAAATAAAAATCAGATTTTTTTTTATTTAAATCGATTTTTTTGATAAAAGGTTTTTTGAGGAAAAAAACTATCTAAAGATATTTTTGAGCTGTAATGTATCTTAATTAAAACTATCATCATGGAATAGGGATTATAAATTCTAATTGTATAGTATGAGACAATATAGTCACAATGTTTAAGAAAAGTTTGTAAATGAGTTCCAATAGTTAATGGATTAGGGACCCAATATTATGGCGTTCCACAGGTTTCTATATAGATTATTTAGGTTAATCTTTCTATTTACCCAATGGGGCTCAGTCTAGAAGATACCATCAGAGATGCTTGGTTTGCAGTTCTCAAACTGTGGATTTGTGTCTCCAGAGATAACATGCTTGTTAACAGCAAAAATGTTTTAATAAATAAATAAATAAATATATAGAGGTGAGAAATAACAGACCTCAACCGTATTGTCCTTCTGCAAATTTGTGTACACAGAGTCAATCCCCTGCCTCTCTCTAAAAGTGCAAAGTTTCAGAAAGTTCAATGAGTAGAAGATTGTTGGGGGCGGAATAGATTTGGACAAGGAGAAGAAGTCTGGAGATAAATGTGAGAAGGGAGGGACAGGCTGTAGAAACAAAATTGAAACTATTTGAGCAGCATATTCCAGAAGCCTTGAGGTCTTTCTGAGTGTAGCCTTCATTGATTTGAGATCTAGCATACCATTCTCTCACTAGAAGGGAAAACCTATAATGATAGCAGGCCGTAAAAGAGACCCAGGTTGGTAATATTTTAATAAAGTTCCTCTACCTGTGGGTAAGACAGGCACGCATGCAAAATGCAAATAGTGCAACAAAGAAATGCCTGGTTGCCTGAATGAAACAACATCATGAGAAGTGTTCCTTCTCAGGAGAAAGCTGTGTTGAAGACAATGAAGGGAATATGCCTGAACAATGCAGGATCTTCAGGCTGGTAAACTTCTTTATTTCATACTTCTTTCTTAAGGACTGCCTGTCTTCCTTCTGGACTATTCTTGAATTCTCATGTTTGAGCAATAAATATAGTGGTTACTCTATGATACTATCATTTTAGATGCAGTTGTGATAAAAAATAAATTGCTGAAATAGGCAGATT
>NW_020664543.1:7942659-8024227 GCF_002925995.2 Terrapene triunguis | reverse complement strand
TTTAGATGCAGTTGTGATAAAAAATAAATTGCTGAAATAGGCAGATTTTCCTTTTACAATTTCACCTTTAAAGTAGTACTGAGTGTCAGTGAATGCAATGAGTAATACTAAATGAGCAGTATGGTAATAATAAATAAATAACCGCATTGACTTATTTTGTTTAGGAGAATCCATCCTCAACATACAGGATTCTGAAGACTATCCACCTTCAAGATCACCATCATTTTCTATAGTTTCAGAGTTATCTGCCAAAGATAGTGTTTCAGTCACATCATGTATGTTACATAGCCACAGTATATCACCTGTAGCAAAAAGGAAAAAAAAAAATCTCCATCATCCAGAAACAACCATAGATAAGTTTGTGATAAGAACCAACAGATTACAAAAAGAGGTAATGGATGAAAAAATTTCCCGGTTTGTTTATGCAACAAAAACTCTCCTTTCCCTATGATTGAGAACCCACACTTCATTAACATGGTTCAGTCAGTAAGACCAGGATACAGTCCACCCAACAGAGCAGATGTCGCAGGCAAATTGCTGGATAAAGTGTATGAAGAGAAATTGAGCAGTGTGCAAAAGATCTAGAGGGTGAAATTGTTAACCTGAGTCTTGATGGGTGGAACAATGTCCACAATGATCCTGTTGTATGTGCCTGTGTGACAACACAAGAAGGGAATGTCTTCCTTACAGAAACAACTGATACATCAGAAAATGCGCACACAGCAGAATACTTACAAGACGTAGCAGTAAAAGCTATAAAAAAATGAAAAAAAATTTCAAAGGTCTAGTACGCAGCTTGGTCAAACCATGCTGCAAATGTATCCACGATGAGAAGAAATTTAGGAGAGAGTCCCAAGCTAATAACATACAGTTGCAGTGCTCATTTCATGCACCTCCTAGCCAAAGACTTCAGTGTTCCAGAAATAAAGGCTAATGTTGTTGAAATTGCAAAATACTTCTGTTAACAACCACTTTGCAGCAGCTGCTCTGAAGAAAGTGGGAGGAACCAAGTTAACTCTCCCACAAGACGTACGATGGAACTCAGTAGTGGACTGTTTTGAGCACTATATCAAGATCTGGCCTAATCTGATAACAGTTGGTGAACAAAATCGTGAAAAAATTGCCAAAGTTCTCAACATTGGGCTTAAGAGAAATGTTGAACACATGCTGAGTACCCTGAAGCCTATTTCTGAAGTCTTGAACAAAATGCAGGAAAAGAGCTGTTTTATTGCTGATGCTGTTGAAATTTGGAAGGAACTGAGTGAGATCTTAAAAAGAGAAATATGCAATGACAGAGTTAAACTACAAGCATTAAACAAATGAATGGGACAAGCACTATCTCCAGCTCATTTTCTTGCAAATATTCTCAATACTCCGTACTATGGTCAAACCTTAACTGCTGAAGAAGAGGAGTTGGCTATGACATGGACATCTAGCAATCATCCCTCCATTATGCCAACTATAATAAACTTCAGAGCTAAAGGTGAACCATTCAAGAAATATATGTTTGCTGCTGATGTTTTAAAGAAAGTCACAACAGTGAACTGGTGGAAGTCACTTAAGCACTTGGATTCAGAGACTCTTAATAGCAGTAGCTTCTTCTGCCAGTGTAGAAAGAATATTTTCTTCCATTGTACTAATTCATTCCAAATTGAGAAATCGTTTGGGACCTGAAAAAGCAGGAAAGCTTGTTTTTCTTTTCTAGATTATGAACAAACAGGAAAATGCAAGTTGAAGACAACTGAGTTAGCTGCAGAAGCCAATATTTTAAGTTTCTCATGTTGACCTGGCTGACAGTCGATTTAATTTATGTTTTGTTTTTAAAAAAAATATTTCATTTAACTATTTTAGTTAAAACAATTTTAACAAAAACAAACCTGATTTTAAAAATCTTGAATGTTTAACTAAATTCAAAAATTCATATGCTTGTTTTGTTAAATTATATGTTTGCTGTTGAAGAAAAAACATCCAGAATACGTAACGTTGTTTTAGTTAAATAAAACAATTTAGATGTCTGGTGATGTTCTCCTAGTACAGCATGGCAAGAAAATCGTCCAAATATTAATGATTAACCTGTTGAATTGGAGATAGTTCACCTACCAATGACTTCATAAATATCTGCTTCAATTACCTTTGGTAAATGAAATAACCAAACAATCATTCATTCTCTGATATAGCTATAAAACTAATCTGAAAAGTTTTTAAAATACATAATTTGAAAAATTTATAGTGTGTACCTTCTAAAAATGAAACCTACATCTCTATCTGAGTTGTGAAGAATATGTATTAAGGTTATAACAACCAACAAGAATGCACTTTTATGTAGAAATCCATGATTAAATTGAATCTTCCTGACTAGTGATTTAAATCAAATCCACCCTGCCAAAGGATTTTCCCTTCTTGGGATGATGTCAAATAGAGACATGGAAAAAGGCATGAAACATGAAGAGATCCAAAGAAAACAAGGACTCAGGTTTGCTGATGCGCATGATCTGGGCCTGCTGGGAGCCTTACAGAATGAGAAAGATGAGGTCTGGAGTTTGTGTTGACAGTGTGGGAGGGAGATCCTTGCCGCTCAAAGAAGCTGTTTCAACAGAAACAGCTGATATTTCTGGGCTGGGTGAGTCAGCACTGCTCCTAGAGAATGAATCAGGAGAGACAGTGGAGGATAGTACCAGAGAGAGAGAGAATGGAACCCAGGACTCTCGCTGCTTCTGGTACATTTGGGGCAAAAGGAGAATGATAGAGTAGGGGTCAGTGGAAACTCCCATACCTTGGGCACTTTCTTCCCCCCTGTCCAACCTGGCCTTTTGGTTTTGAGGTCATGTTCAGCTTGACATAGTGAAATCACAGGAAAAACTGGATGTGAATATCTGTAAAGCCTGGTCCTGCTTCAGTAAACAGGCTTCCAGCCCTTCCTAATACTGCTATTGAGTGGGGGAGACCACACATACACAAAGCTGAAAAGGAGCAGAGGCCTCCAATCTATGGAAACCTCAGCACTGCTGACAACTGAAACAGGAAGTACTGAGTAAAAGGAATTCCCCTGGTGTCCTTGAAATACTGCCCTAAAGCCCTCTCCCTCCCTCTCTGCCTGATTCGTTGGCAGGTTGGAGGAAAAAGAAGAGGCCAAACTTCTGCCTAGAAAGAGGACACAAACATCCCAGAGGAATTTTTGTCTGCCCTGAAATGGAGTTTGGGTTTAAATATGGGTGCAATACCACAAGCGTGCTACTAGACCAGCCAATATCAGGTTTAAGAGGGGGAAATCTCAAGACAAATTTTACATTTTAGTATGTCTACACAGTAATTAAACACCTGCAGCTGGCCTGAGTCAGCTGACTCATGCTTGCAGAGCTCGAGCTGCGGGACTGTAAAAATGCGGTGTAGCTGTTTGGGTCAGATTGCAACCAAGGCTCTGGGGCCCTTCTGCCTTGTGGGGTAACAGAGCTCGAGCTCCAGCCTGAACATCTACGCCGCAATTTTACAGTCCCACAGCCCAAGTCAGCTGACATGAGCCAGCTACGAGTGCTTAACCACTGTGTAGACATTCCCTATCTTACCTTTAAAGTGTGGAATTTAATGTTTAATATTAGTAAGTATGTTGAGTTTTGACAGAGGAATCAAAGGCTGCTACATAGCCTGGCAGCTTGACTTATGGCTCTCTGTTGATCCAAACTATTACAGTTGATGTTTCTCCCACTGTCTCCTCACTTCCATAGATTCTGGTTAAGAAATACCTCCAATGGAAAATTTGAAGACCTTCAGTGTAACCTGAATGACTTAATAAGGGGAGGTACAAGTTTGAGTGGGGGCCACTACAGCTGATAAAACAGGTGGAGCCACTACCTACCGCCTTTGGTTCTAAGTTTTAAGAAAATGTATTGAGTGGAGATAGAAGTTTGTCAAGGTAAACTTTGAAAAATGTTACATCAAATGCCAAATTGAGAATCTGAGACCTGTTTTGTAAGAATCAAATTACTACAGAACAAGGATCTAAATTTGACATTACTAACAGATGTTAGATAATTAAACTACCATCCTCTTCTCGCCCTCTCAGTCCTTATTTTAGAGCAAAGCTTTTTTCAAATTTTATCTTATGTACTGATTTAACTGTTTTAGATGCAGTTTTTACTCCTGGGGAATTCTGCACAGAATTCGTGTCCCCTGCAGATTTCTTTTCTTCCCCGCAGAAAAATGACTTCTGATGGGGAAGCAAAGGGAAGCTGCAAAAGCAGTCATGTGCTCCTCCCTGGCAGCGCAGGCAAGTCTGCTTGGGCGCCCAGAGCAGCTGGTAGAAATGTAAATCGGGGGGGGGGGGGGGGGAGAGGGAGAATGGGCAGTCGTGCGTGAGAGAGTGTATGAAACTTGATCCCTCTCGCTCGCTATTGTGGCACACTAATGTATAGAATCACAGAATCATAGGACTGGAAGGGACCTCAGGAGGTCATCTAGTCCAGTTCCCTGCACTCATGGCAGGACTAAGTATTATCTAGACCATCCCTGACAGCTGTATACTCCTGGGGGAATTCTGCACCACTGCACAATGCAGAATTTTGCAGAAATTAACGTGCACACAGAATTTCTTTCCCCCACAGAAATGGGCTGCAATGCTGCTAGCTGCCACAAGGGGCCACTGGACCCAGCAGAACCCAGCTCACACATAGAAGACACTGCTGGGGGAGGGAGAGGGAGCTAGAGGTTCCTGGCAGCTGCTGTTCCCAGCAAGCCATGAGGGAAGGAAAGAGCAGTGTGCAGGAAACTCCATGCAAGCCTGGTACCAAGCATCAGGCTGTTTCTCCCTCTGTATCTCTGGGCTCTTGGGGGGAGGGTTGTGGGTGTCTGGCCCCCCGGCTGGGCTCGGGGGAGGCAGAGAAACAGGAATGGGACTGTCATTGTTTCTTTAACACTCTATTCCTGGGGGAATTTTTGTGTGTGTCTGTATTATTATAGACATGCTTGCTGATAGGTAGGGCTTGTCTCCACCACCAGGGAGATTGATGCTGCCGCACTCTAGTGAAGACCCACTGCATAGATGGCAGAGCGCTTTCCGGTTGAACTTGGTACCCCAGCTCTCTGAAAAGAGTAAGGGAAGTCGACCAGAGAGCGTCTCCCAACGACTCAGCGCCGTGAAGACACCAGGATAAGTTATTCATGCAGCTGGACTAGTGTAACTTAGGTCAACTTACCCCTGTAGTGAAGACAAGCCTGTATTTTGAAATAAATTAACAAAATAATTGGAACTGGCATGATTATGTAGTGTTATAATAATAAAAATTTGCAGACTTTAAAATATTATGTGAAGAATTTTTAATTTTTTGGTACAGAATGCCATCAGGAGTAATTTTTCCCTTTCCTTAGTTGTTCTTTTTGTTTACAGGTTAGTAGTTACTATTCAGCATAATGCATATTCAGTACCAAAAAATGCACTAAAACAATAAAACTGTAGCCGTAAAATTTGACACTGCAATTAACAACCATCAACAATTAAATCTGAAAAACAAGTACCGTAAAAACTAAAATTTGTGACAAATCATACTGGTACATTTTCTCTTGCTATTAAAGATTTCCATTTCATTCCATGGCAAACTATAATTTCAAATTGTACCTGGAAGAGTAGGGACGCCATATTAACACTGAAGTAAATCACTGATAAGTATCTGGAAGCCTAGATGGTGCCAAAAATGGCAAAAATAAAAATGTTAATTTTCAGTTTAATAGTGTAATGCTAGCATAACAAGATTTCTAAATTATTTAAATCTGATATACTGTAACCATTCTGATTGTAAAGAACCTTTTCTCCTGAGTATCTGAATTGAGTTTCTCCCACCACCAGTTTGGGATCTTGGGTAAGAGAGAAGAGATAATTAACAATTTCTGAATTTATGTTAGCATGTATTACAAAAATCTTTAACCTAATCAGTTTCATGCTCTGGTTCTCATACACACAACTGGTATTGTCAGTAGTGGCAATATTACAAGGGAATTTTTAAATCTAAGGAAAATCTTTAACTGAAATTTAGGGTTTCCCCCTTTTTCAGGTGTCTTAGGCACAAAATATAATGTACCTTTAAAGAATTAAAAGATTTCCAATTAAGCAGTTTAGATAATAAAGAGCCTCCATTTCATTCTTTTAAAGTGTTCACATTTATTTAAGATTCCAAATACTTAAGTATAATTGTTCACACACCAATCAGTTCACTACATTCTGGGTACTGTACAGGTGCATTTAGGTATAATTTTTAAAGCTGTGGTTCTAAAAAGTCACACATGAAACATATTTGGAAAAAGATTTACAAGTACAGCCTCCAACCAACTGTTCCCCCAGAAGACTAGTGGCATATAGGGTCTGCTCTAAAGCCCACTAAAACCACAGGAATTATCAGTGACTTCCATGGGCTCTGGATTAGGACCAATAATGGGTTTAAGGAGAAAATGACAAGGGGATGCTGCTCACTGAAAACACACTGAGAAGCTCCCATTTGATTCCAGCCTTGTAACAATAAGGTGGTAACAAGATGACTCCGGACCACTGAAGTACTTCAACATAAGTACACCGAAACAATGCAGAGATGAACTCGGTCTTCGACCATTTAAGTGTAAAAAGTGTTTACATCACTAGTTCACCTCTATATTTTGAGCACTGAGGCAAGAACTTATTTTACTCTTAAATGTTTGACTATCCTCTTATGACTAAAGTGGAAGTTCACATTTTTAGCACTTTATTTTCTAGCGTCCATTTGCTGAGGGAAAAAGGAAGTGCACTGAAAAAGTCAGGCATATGTATCTCCAATGCAAGTTTATTGCAAAAAGAGATGTTTGAATTATTCTGATTTTTTTCCAAATGGAAAAAAATATATTTTTAGATAGCCTTTTTCCTCTGAGTAAATACAACCTAGGAACAATTACCCTTCATGAACCCCATTTTCTTCTTTATTCTCCTGCAAAGACTGTCTGACTAACTAGTCCTCCCAGCTGAAAAGGAAGTGCCAGTTCTCCTTAAAGTTCTCCAATGATCCCCATTTTAAAGTTTTTAGAGTTGCTTGTTTACCTCTCAGCAGCCTCTGACAGAGTATGTCTACACTGACATCAGGAACTATGATTGCAGAATGGGTAGGAATACCCAAAATAGCTTTTACCCAGCTAGATCAAAGCTAGCTTGAGTAACAATAGCAGTGTAGCTGCAGCAGACCAGGTTAGCTGCTCCAGTAGGTGCCATGGGGCCTGAGCAGGGTTATACTCAGGAGGATAGCCCCTGCCACCATGGCTACACTGTTGTTGTTACTCAAGCTAGCATCGATCTAGCTCAGGGGTAGGCAACCTATGGCACGCGAGCTGATTTTCAGTGGCACTCACACTGCCCGGGTCCTGGCCATCGGTCTGGGGGGCTCTGCATTTTAATTTAATTTTAAATGAAGCTTCTTAAAATTTTAAAAACCTTATTTACTTTACATACAACAGTAGTTTAGTTATATATTATAAACTTATAGAAAGTGACCTTCTAAAAACGTTTAAATGTATTAATTTACATTTAATGGCACGCGAAACCTTAAATTAGAGTGAATAAATGAAGACTCGGCACACCACTTCTGAAAGGTTGCCGACCCCGATCTAATTAGATTAAAGCCAGATCAGGTATGCTTACAGATGCTGCAATATCACCTCCTGATTGCAGTGAAGACATACCCTAGTCTTCTCCAGTTCTGAGCTACTGCTCTTCTCTAGTGCTTTCTAACTGCCAAGCAGCATCCCTTTTTCCTACCCTCTAGGAGAGTGTTATACTATTACTATTTCCTCTAGTAATACAATCTTCCTTATGCTTTGCGCTGAACATGATTGTCCTTAACAATCAGCACAGTTTAACCAGTTTTTAACATTCTGGAAAGTCATACTATAGATTACTTAAGAATCGGAAGATCTAGTACACCAAGAGAGTGGGACATACTGACCAGTTTTACCAAAAGTAGAGAACCCGCATCTCTAAACATAAATAGGTGTTTGAAACGCATCTATTTCAATAATAGTCTCTACAATAGTATATAAAATCTACGAACCTTAAACAATATGTAGATGTGTGTGCTTATGGAAATGTACACCTAAAACCTAGATTATACTAATAAAAAGAGGGGTTAAAAAGAAAGCTTGTTGTATCAGATTTAAGAATGTATAAAAGTCTACTGAAGTATTTAAATTAGCTCAATTTTAAAAAGTTATGCTAATACAGCATACATTGAATGAAAGGTTAAACTCACATTAACTGGAAAAGTTACTTTGGACACAAATTTAACATTTGCCAGATTCCTCCACCTCAAACCCTTCCTCCAAGAGAAAGATGATGTCTGGGAAGTGCAGAGAAAACAGATGGGCAAGCTCCCAAGTCCAGTTAACAACAACAAAAAGGCATGTCCATTCTTCCAGTATTCAACCTTGCTTAATTGAAATACAAAACTTAATTATGGACAAAATTCCCCTTTTTGTTATAGACCCAAGTCCCTAATCTGGAGCTGATCTTAGGGGCTCACATGTCCTGGTATGCAGTATTCTGATAATCTCAACAAAGCAGGATCTCTGATCATGGGGTATGTATTTTGCAGAACTACAGAAAGAGGAAAGACAAGTTAAAGTCACTATTTTGCTGAAACTCTCCCAGTTTCTCTGTCTGAGCCTGTAGTAAAATTAAGATCCTGTGATTTATGATTTCATGCTGCCATAGAAATTGTGATGTCAGATTTGGAGAAGGACATGGGCTATTTAATAGCCACTATCAAACCCAAACTATTAGGGTTTGGGATTTTTTGTAAGTGGTGAATGGATTTAGTATTTTTCCTAGGATGAAAGCTGCTCCCCAAATCTTTAAATGCAGCAGTGGGAATTCAGAGGAATAATCTATTGCTAATGGAAAATGCCCACTTCCAAAGAGTTGAGAAAAAGCATGTCTCATAGCCTGACAAATCAGGCTATGAGACTTTGTCCTCACCAACAACTATTACACATTTGGGGACAATATATACCTTCAAGTCAGCGGCACTGCTATGGGTACCCGCATGTCCCCACAGTATGCCATCGTCTTTATGGCTGACTTAGAACAATGCTTCCTTAGCTCTCGTCCCCTAACGCCCCTATTCTACTTGCGCTACATTGATGACATCTTCATCATCTGAACCCATGGAAAAGAAGCCCTTAAGGAATTCCACCATGATTTCAACAATTTCCATCCCACCAGCGACCTCAGCCTGGACCAATCCACACAAGCGGTCCATTTCCTGGACACTACTGTGCTAATAAGCGATGGTCACGTAACCACCACCCTATACCGGAAACCTACTCACTGCTATACTTACCTACATGCCTCCAGCTTCCATCCAGGACACACCACACGATCCATTGTCTACAGCCAAGCTCTAAGATCCAACCACATTTGCTCCAATCCCTCAGACAGAGACAAACACCTACAAGATCTCTATTAAGCATTCTTTAAACTACAATACCCACCTGCTGAAGTGAGGGGGAAAAAAAAAAAAAAACACAGATTGACAGAGCCAGAAGAGTACCCAGAAGTCACCTACTACAGGACAGGCCCAACAAAGAAAATAACAGAACGCCACTAGCCGTCACCTTCAGCCCCCAACTAAAACCTCTCCAGCGCATCATCAAAGATCTACAACCTATCCTGAAAGACAATCCCTCACTCTCACAGATCTTGGGAGACAGACCAGACCTCGCTTACAGACAGCCCCACAACCTGAAGCAAATACTCACCAGCAACCAAACACCACACAACAAAAACACTAACCCAGGAACCTATCCTTGCAACGAAGCCCGATGCCAACTCTGTCCACATATCTATTCAAGTGACACCATCATAGGACCTAATCACATCAGCCACGCCATCAGGGGCTCGTTCACCTGCACATCTACCAATGTGATATATACCATCATGTGCCAGCAATGCCCCTCTGCCATGTACATTGGCCAAACCGGACAGTCTCTACGCAAAAGAATAAATGGACACAAATCTGACATCAGGAATCATAACATTCAAAAACCAGTAGGAGAACACTTGAACCTCTCTGGTCACTCAGTAACAGACTTAAAGGTGGCAATTTTGCAACAGAAAAGCTTCAAAAACAGACTCCAAAGAGAAACTGCTGAACTAGAATTAATTTGCAAACTAGATACCATTAACTTGGGCTTGAACAGAGACTGAGAGTGGCTTGGTCATTACACAAATTGAATCTATTTCCCCATGTTAAGTATCCTCACACCTTCTTGTCAACTGTCTGGAATGGGCCATCTTGGTTATCATTACAAAAGTTTTCTCCTCCTGCTGATAATAGCTCATCTTAATTAATTAGCCTCTTAGAGTTGGTATGGCAACTTCCACCTTTTCATGTTCTCTGTATGTGTGTGTGTATATATATATAAATAAAACTTCTTACTATATGTTCCATTCTATGCATCTGATGAAGGCTGTAGCCCATGAGACCTTATGCTCAAATAAATTTATTAGTCTCAAAGGTGCCACAAGTACTCCTGTTCTTTTTGCAGATACAGACTAACACGGCTGCTACTCTGAAACAAATCAGGCTACGTAATTCATCAGAAACCAACAGCGGGCAGCCCTCATCTGATTGAGGTCACATACACAGAATAAAGTTGTTGACAAGATCAGGCTGATCAACCTGAACAATACATGATCTTCTTGGGGCTAACTGCAGCCTCTTACAGAAGATTAACTGCTACAATGGTGGCTTTTATGATCTGGGGAAATTAAAAATAATTAAAATGACAGGAAAAAACCCTCACCTCACAATTACAGGACATGCTAATATTCTCCCTTAACAAGTTGAAGTTATACCCTTGGTGGATTTAACCTCGAGAACTAGTCAATACTTTAAGTATCAATGAATGATTATGTATTAATGCTAGCAGGAAGAGATGACAATACATTCTGAAAGACTACAAATGCATGGTTTGGCCTGATGTCTTGCAAGTGATAGAATCATATTGATGGCCCCTCCTCCCAGAGATTCTAACTAACATTTTTATATATTTCAGTCATTAATTTTGTAAAATTTTGTTAACTGTAACTTACTATGGACTATTTTCTCCAGGGTTGAACACTTAATGGGAGATGGTATGAAGAGATAATAAAGCTCACTACGTTAAGCATTTTATTTGTCTCTTCATGAATTTACACTTCTCTTGCCTTTTCATAGCTACTGTGTTAGACAAGATTTTCAGTAGTAGCCAGGATTCCACTATCTATTTTCTATTAGAAAATAAAGCTCCATTTACAACTCCAAATTTAACTTTTCGGGGAGGAGGAGAAAAAAAGATCAGAGTACCCTGAGCTACCATACGGCATATTAGATTATGATTATTAATCAAATTTATGACAGTAGTACCTAAAGACCAACCAAGAATGGGTCCCCAAAGTGCTAGGCACTGTAGAAACAAAACAATAGACAACTTGAACTCATAGGTCTATGCATTCACTTCCTCTTTATAGCCTGAAGACTTATTTCATTTGTACATGCTCTCCATCACTGCAGTCCTGGCTAGGAGCAATAGTGAGTGATCCAAGAGGATTTCTATTAGTCAGGCACAGGCAGACCATCAACAGTAACCAATATTCAACCAAATCTCCATCAGCACGGGGAAACTGTATTCTGAAGTTGTTCCTAAATCCTGGTTTCTATGCAGCCTGCTGCTATGAAGGCACTGGCTAGATCCAGTTTAAGCGATATTAACAAGAAGTTCAATATTTTTAGAAACTGATCCTTTTTTAGAAAGGATACTGTAATGATATTTTTCATATTTTTTAAAGTCATCTCTTATTCTGCAGTAACACTGTGGATGCTCAAGGTCAAAACACATTCCTTTACTGAAATTCCATTTCCCTTCTCCCACATTCATGCCTACTACACACTGGTTTGTTTTTGCACATGAGCATTTGGCTGAAAGTATTAAAGTTCTGTCATATACAGAAGAGTATTTAAACATTCGTTTTGGATAAGCTACGTGGATGAATTACATGGATTTTGGAAACCTACATAGAAAAGTACACAGCAACTTTGATTTTATATTACAAAAATATATACCTTTAAGATGAAAACAGTACTTATAGGAAAAAGTATTTTAAACAAATACTTAACATCCTAATGTTCTTCAGAATAGACTAAAGGACTGGATTTACTTACATAATAAGTCTTCTGTTCAGGAACCAATATTTCCGTCTGTTTCTGTCGTATCCAATGGGTTCATGTCGAATGTATGGTTTATTTTTTTGGATTTCAGCAACACAGTCAGTTACACCAGGCACCTTATGCGCTACACAGACCTCACACTGCCATTCGTCCTCTGGTACCTCTTCAAGAGGTGGTTTCACACACTCTAAATGGTACACAGCTGAGCAAGTTTCACAGCAAAGCAAATCCCCCAGTTTGTGACAAACCCTACAGTGATCATCATACTGGATAACACCTTCAGACATTAGCTCCTCACGTGCAATGTTTGTTGTAAGAAACTGATCTACTAAGAACTGTAGAACTTTGATTTTACTCTCTATTGGTCCATAAGGATAGTCCTCTGCCTCTTGATAAGGAAGAACATGATGGTATTCCTTGTCACTCTCACAATATACCCGCAGAACCTCTGGCCACGTCATTCCATCTATGAAATACAAAGTGGAATTAACGCTATCTTTGAGGTCAGCAGGTCCAAAGGTAGTATTTGAAGTGTCTTCTTCTCGTAAAACTGCTTTTAAAAGCACTATATGCATCTCTGCCATAAGTGTGCATTGCTCTTGACTTACCAGAGCAGCACAGAAGTCCTCAAAACGAAAAGGAGACAGGCGTAAAACAGTGCCAAAGTTCCGTAGTACCTCATAGATGGCAATAACATTCATTATATGCTCATTAGGCACCATTAAGTCCTCAGAGGATTTAGGAAACTCAAGGAGTGGTATGTCTTTTTCTTCCAATATTGGAGAACGTGGACGATGCACTCTTTGTCTTCTTCTACCTGTAAATAAAAGTAACAGTAAGAGTTTTGCTAATCACAGCCAATATACTTGAGTGTGCCTCCTATGAACGGACTTCACGTGTAAAATTTTCCTTCAGAGCTACTGGAAATTAAACCTTCATGTTTTATCAGCAGCTGCACTCAGCTAAATATAGTATTTCTGCAATTACTCCCAGTATTTTCACCTTACCCATATTTTTAAGAGTACTAAATAAAATTACTTCACAAGTTTCATTTCAGACTCATGTTTAAACTTCAGATTTTTAATACACTTAAAAAGTTTCATAAGTAATCTAAATCTGACATCCAATTCTTAACATTAAATGTAAAATCCAGACTGAGTATTCAAATTGGCAAAGTAAGCAGAATCAGAAACCTAAATAAATTGAAAACAAGTAGACAAATGGCCTCAGCACCCAAAACACTGATAGTTTCTCATTTTCATTCAGTACGACTAGTTGTTTTGCGAAAGCTTTAAATAAAATTTCCTATCTCTGAAAGTTTTTAATTCTCAACTGATTTTTATACTCAATACAATTCTTCAAATTGATATTTTATTCCAAATTAAACTGGAGTACTAGCAACAAATCATGTTGCTATTTGCCTACTCAGCAATGGTGTGCAAACACTTCGTGGCAAGTGGGTGTCTTCAGCTATCAGTTTCTGCAGAAACTAAGTTTTTTCTTTAAAAAATTAAGTTTCCAGCCCATATGGTTGTGAAGGAAAGCTTCCAAATACATATTGATCTCCTGTCTTCCTAAATTTGGAGACAGATTCCATGCTCTGCTATTTTGCCTGTCTATAATCAACTGAAGAGTAAAATTAACAGGACTTTGATCAGCATCTCTATTGCTAGTGCCAGTGGTGAAACTGATCAGTATGTCAATTTCATTGCAGCTGCTTGGAGAAGACAGAAGTACCAGAGCCAAACACTGAAAGTTACTTACTGGGGAGGACATAAAGAGAGAATAGGCAAGGAGCAGATTAGCAAAGACCCACCCTAACTTTCAGGAAACTCTGGAATGGAGAGCTTTGTTTTGTTTTTTTTGTAATCAGGAGACAATTGGGGTTTTCAAATTTACTGAAAATAGAGTCCCAATCAGGGTTGAGTTAGAGCACTCTCCCCTTTTACAATAGGTGGGAATTGTAGATAAATTAGCTTTCTAACCAGAGTACTCCCTCTGGCCACTGCTGGTGGTTCTTTTCTGCTTTCTCACACACCCCCCTCACCCCTCCCAAAATAAAAAGGTCTATACTTCATCTTCACTTCTGGCTTGCCAGTATCTGGTAAATGTTTAAAACCATGCTTGCAATAAAACAAAAAAGGACCTCTCCTTAGAAAGTTTCCACCATGAAGGAGAGAGATGTCCAAATGCTCCTAAAATAGCTTCAGAAAAATTAATCTTATGCCTAGAACTGCCTTTTCTTATTATCAGAAGCCAGTGCTGATCCTAAGAATGCCAAAGTAATATTTCAGTTTCCTTAGATTTAGAGGGAAGGTCATTCTTCAGAGACACAATTATAGAAAAGGGGGGGGGAGGAAGGATGGGGGGAAATCCCATCTCACCTAACCAATCAGAAGAGCTATTCAACTAACACAGGAAAACCAGGCATAATCAGCACAGCCTTCTAGAAGGGGAGCAATGTCACAAGATTTTTTTTTTTTTAAACTATCTCCACTGTGTGAGCTATCATAAAGAAGGATAAGGAACATTTATTTCTTTATATGGCACTATAGCAGTTAAGAAAACCTACAAATATCATGTTCAATGTTATTGGGTTAATTTAAAAGGATTCAACTACAGGTAATTGTTTTGGAGCTATTAGATGGAGTATTCAGATGAACTCACCAAAACTGTTAGAGCTTTTTAACTCAATAAAGGGTTAGGCATACAGACCGGTGAACTTTAATTTAAAAATCAAAAGATTGAAATGAAAATCTAATTTTAAAAAATGTCTTTCTTTCATTCAACACATCAATCTTGTAATCTTGCTGTATTTTAGTCAATAACTAAGCAACTGTCAATATGTAAAAGGAACAGTTTGAGCTGAACTCTGTTGCCAAAGTTTCTTTACAGGGAAAATCTAAACAAAAATAATGAGAAAGTGAAATTATTCATAAGAATAATAAATTAGATGCATTTGCAATGATCCAATTAAAACACACAGTGCCATATAAAGCTTTATATAAAGTTTTGTATTTATAATATTAAACCTCATGGGCTAAAATCAGAATTTATACAGAAGTTCAAATTGACCCCAAAATTTGAAAGTCAAGATGAGTTCTTTCCTTCTTGTGTATTGCCATCAGTGAGAGATCAGGATGGCCAAATTATGTCCTCAGTGACCCTTGTTCAACCCCACTGTCTTCAAGGGGTTTTCACTGGTTATCGACCCTGTAATTGAAAGAACTAATCACTAACAAAAGCAAATATCAAGCAACCATAGGGTTTGATAGAGAGAGAGAGAGAGAGACCTTTGATAGAAAGGTCAGATCTGTTGAGTTAGAAGGTGCCATTTTTGCAGGGTTTTTTCCAGAGTAGAATACATTTTAAAGCAGCACCCAAACTTTAAGGTGGCACTAAAGAGAAAAACTCTCAATTAACAGAAATACAAAACAAAAAGAAACAATCTTTTATGGAACATAACGCTCCTTAAAAATAGGTATTTGACAGATCGTTCCATTACAAGAATAGTAAATCAAGGGTTTAGCCAGAAAGAGGATATTAGACTCAAAATAACTACTATATTAGGTAAATTGCTCCCAACCTTAAAGTATTTAATCTAATTTAAAGTTTAATATATTTACTTTATAATGTGAATAAAAATCTTGTGCTACGATGTTTGAATTACACACTGAAAGGGTAATACAGTATAAAAGATGAACTGCCAGATGTTTCCATTATAGAAGAAATGGATCAAGATTGAGAAGTGTATAAAAATAAATTTCCAAGTTTAGTTAAGCTAGAGTTGTTACCTTGTGGAAAATGGAAGAAGGGCATATAAGCATTCTTTCAGTAAACAGCTGCACAAGTCAGTGGAAAATGTTTAAACATGGCAGGCATAGAAGAACATCGGGATTTCACAGCTACAGATACAAAATGCTGTTGCAGCAAGAATATGTAGAATAAATTCATTCCTTCTATTGTTAGGATTCAAAATTCTTTTAGGCTCAAACTTGAGTCAGTTTGATGAAGACACTTAGCACCGACAAAAGAACATGTATTTCCTTGGAATTAACCATAGACTCCTGAAACTTACTTCTGATTCAAGTGGAACAGTCTGGAGAATAACCCTAGTAGCTGTGGCCCTATCCCAAATTTTTTTCACTGAGACCATTCAACCAAATGCAAGGGAATCTACAAACAAATGTAATTTTTGCTGCCCAAGTTCTGAATTAAAAGAGCTCCTCTATCTACCATAAAGGTGGCCACAGAAGAAGAGTAAGAAGCCTAAAGAAAGAACGATGGGTCTGGATCATCTTTCATGTTGACCTAAAATCATCAGGCTTTCAAAATATGAACTCTGTACTCAGACAGTTCAGGAGTGAACTAGAAGAGGATATGACTGGCTATGAGACTGGAGAAAAGAAGGCTTCACTCTAACCCTTCAGATACTTTGAAATTTGCTGCATTAGAATTTATGGGCTTATGAATTAAAAACACCAATAAGCTTATATTGTTCCAAAAATGAGAAAGACTGAGCTACGTTTCTCTGATGCAGTTGTGTATCCCCAGCCTAAGAGGCAAAATTGATATATATCATGCCAGTCTAAATAAAAGGAGCAGAAAGGCCATCAAGTGGAACATTCCTAGCCTTTTCTGTCATGGTGAAAACAAACCAATTTCTTAAGTACTTTGAGGAGAAGCTTGCTGGTATAAATTGCTGGTCTCAAATGCAAAGAAAAAAAGCTAATAACTGGTCAAGATATGGAGAAGCCTTACAATGTAGCATATGAAATGATGCACCAGTTATATTATTCCCATCATCCTCCAACTTCTACTGAAACTATCTATTTATATAGTGGTACACACACTGTGGTCTCCGATGGCCCTCAGAAGAGGTAAAATACCTGTTACATTAATAACTGAAGCAGGTGTGAGAAGTAAACTGAGCTCTTAACTTCAGGTTGCAATTAGCATTCAGGTATCTTCTGACACCTCTTTGTCTCTAGTTTGCCTTGGTATAAAGCAGGGAGGGCTAAATTGCAATAAATCTAAGGGGTGCAAATGAGCAAAGATATGTCACATTATGTAATATTAAATTCACATACAGTATGCACCTAATTAAATTCCCGTGTTACACTTTTATAAATTGCCTGTTTACAGCCTAACATACCTAGCTCCCCATTACGCTACTTCAAATTCCACTTCAACTAATACCATTGTAAAACACACATTATTTGACAGCCTCTCCTTAAGAGCTGAGAGTCATCTCTCTCAGCTCAGCCACACTTTGTTTTGAGTAATTCAGCAATGTATGCAGAGTGGCTTCCAGAACCAGGCAAGAAAAGCATACAAAGGTGCAGAACATTTTAGGAAAGAACAATACCCAGTCATTTCTTATATGAATGGCTTAGCTGCATGGTATTTAAGCCAGTCTTGTGCTTTTATACTTATTTGTTAATATGGTTGGTGCTATATCCTCCCTCACAAAGTCTGAAGATTATGTGACAGACACAGAAGATGCACTGGAATATTCAGAAGACAATGTTACATATGTGTAAATGTATTATTGTTAGTGAATGTAGCACAGAACTGTAACAACAAGAAGTCAGTCAGGAAAAAAAAAAAAAAGAATGACAACTTTACAGAAAAGAATCAATCAAATAATCTAGTCTCTAATGAAGAATCTGTACTTCCTGGGTAAACTGTTCCTAAATTCTGCACCACTGTGGCAGCTTCATTTAAACTAACATTAATTTATGATTACACATGAAATCAAACCAGGAGTACCATCGCCCCTGTTTTGATATTAAATTCAATTTTACACCATCGCATATTTACAATATTCTATATATGTTTTTGTATTGACAATACTGTACATAATTACACTGCAGAATTTGTCACTGATGAAGCTGAGAGCTTGGACATCTAAAGAGGATGAAGCTGGGATTTTTGGCACCTACGGTGGCAAGAGAGAGTTTTGGACCATGGCACAAGCACATTATGTTTGTGTGTATGATTCTGATAACTATTTCATTGCCAATCATTTTAACAATTGCCATTTGAAGAGTCATCTATAGGTTTTGGAATTATTCCATTAAGATGGATAGTGCATTTCCCAACCCTCAGAGCTATTATGTTCAAATTCTTTTTCAAAGAAAAAGGCTTTGAACAATAAAAAATAAAAGCTTGGATTCTGAAGTACAATTCTGCAACAATGGTTGGATTCAACTTTCCAAAATCCAAATTCAGTTTATTTCTTTTTTTTAGAATCTCAGGGAAGTCCCAATTTTTCAAAGGTAATTTCAGATATTTTACTTTAAGAATATGGATATTTTGATTTGTGAAATCAAACTGGATACATCATTAACCACATGAATTTCTCAGTCTAAGAGATCAACAATAATTAGAGCGGTCAATTAATCGCATTTAACTCATGCGATTAACTCAAAAAATTAATCTCGATTAAAAAAATTAATCTCGATTAATCGCAGTTTTAATCGCACTGTTAAACAATAGAATACCAATGGAAATTTATTAAATATTTTGGATGTTTTTCTACTTTTTTTAATATATTGATTTCAATTACAACAGTATACAAAGTTGACAGTGCTCACTTTATATTATTTTTATTACAAATATTTGCACTGTAAAAATGGCAAAGTAGTAGTATTTTTCAATTCACCTCATACAAGTACCGTAGTGCAATCTCTATCATGTAAGTGCACTCAAAAACAAAACACTGTAAAACCTTAGAGCCTGCAAGTCCACTCAGTCCTACTTCTTGTTCAGCCAATTGCTAAAACAAACAAGTTTGTTTACATTTACGGGAGATAATGCTGGTTGCTTCTTATTTACGTCACCTGAAAGTGAGAACAGGCGTTTGCATGGCACTTTTATAGCCGGCATTGCAAAGTATTTACATGCCAGTTATGCTAAACATTCGTATGCCCCTTCATGCTTCGGCCACCATTCCAGGGGACATGCTTCCATGCTGATGATGCTCATTAAAAAAAATAAAGCATGAATTAAATTTGTGACTGAACTTCTTGGTGGAGAATTGTACATCTCCTACTCTGTTTTACCTGCATTCTGCCATATATTTCATGTTATAGCAGTCTCGGATGATGACCCAGCATATACTGTTCATTTTAAGAACACTTTCACTGCAGATTTGACAAAACACAAAGAAGGTACCAATGTGAGATTTCTAAAGATAGCTACATCACTCAACCACGGTTTAAGAATCTGAAGTGCCTTCCAAAATCTGAGAGGGACGAGGTATAGAGCATGATTTCAGAAGTCTTAAAAGAGTGACACTCCGATGCAGAAACTACAGAAACCAAACCACCAAAAAAGTCAACCTTTTTGCTGGTGGCATCTGACTCAGATGATGAAAGTGAATGTGCGTCGATCCGCATTGCTTTGATGGTTATCAAGCAGAACCCATTATCAGCATGGACGCATGCCCTCTGGAACAGTGGTTGAAGCACGAAGGGACATAAGAATCTTTAGTGCATCTGGCACATAAATATCTTGCAACACTGGTTACAACAATGCCATGCGAATGTCTGTTCTCATTTTCAAGTGATATTGTGAACATTATCTCCTGCAAATGTAAACAAACTTGTTTGAGCAATTGGCTGAACAAGAAGTAGGACTGAGTGGACTTGTAGGCTCTAAATTTTACATGGTTTTATTTTTAATGTAGTTTTTTTTGGTACATAATTCTACTTTTGTAAGTTCAACTTTCATGATAAAGAGATTGCTCTACAGTACTTGTATTAGGTGAATTAAAAACACTATTTCTTTTGTTTTTTACAGTGCAAATATTTGTAATAAAAATAAATATAAAGTGAGCACTGTACACTTTGTATTCTGTGTTGTAATTGAAATCAATATATTTGAAAATGTAGAAAATATCCAAAACTATTTAAATAAATGGTATTCTATTATTGTTTAATCACGTGATTAATCATGATTAATTTTTTAATCGCTTGACAGCCCTAACAATAATATGACTACAGAGGAAGCATTTACATTATAAACCATTATTTTCAAGTGATTGCACATCTCCGAAAAAGCTTCCCTTTGGACTGAGATTTAAGATTGCTCTGCAAAACAGTTTGGCTTTTTTCTGAAGATGTCTTTCATGGTTAAGTTTTCAGACACTGAGATTTGACAATTTACTTTTTTTTTAAAAAGTAAAACTTGCCATGTCTACACTAGGGGTTAGGTCAAAACTACAGCGCTCAGGGCACAACATTTTTCACAGTCATGAGCCATGTAGCTAGGTCGATCTATTTTTTAAATGTAGACAGGCCTTAGGCTTTGTCTATTTAAGAAAGTTACACCAACTCTAAAAGTAAGATTTTAAACCAATTTAGTTAAACTACTGCAAACCTGTGTGGATACTTATTTTGGTTTAAACCAGGCTTATCTTGGTTTAACTTTAATTGATTAATGCTAAAGGTAAACTAAAATAAACCAGACAAACTGAATTTAAAAAGTATCCACACAGAGGTTTTTATCAGTTTAAACTGGTCAAAAGCCAATATAAATTAAACTGGTATAGCTTTCTCATGCAGACATGACTTTAGACATATCTTTCTTCAGCTTTATTAAAAGATTAAAAAAAATCAGAGCACATGTACACACAGACAGCTGTATTCATTACAATTACACACTGAAATACATGCATGGGGCATGGTTATTTTGATGTCACCAATACATATGCATCACAGTCAGATTTACTCCACTTTTATGTACCACTTCAGTTCACCATTTCCCTTACAGTCAGTTTACAGTTGTGTTTTCTCATATAACAACAGAAAGGAATATTTTAAAAAAAGAAAGAAAATGTGATAGTAAAAACCACAACAAATTGGCAGAAGGACTCAGAAGCAGGTGTAATACCTGAAACTACTTTTCACTTTTTATTTTAATTGGTTAGATTTCAAGTTGATGGTGTCTAAATTTAAACCTAACACTTAATCAAAGAGTCATACTATTCATAGTTATGGTTCCCACAAAGAAGCAGGACTTTATTTCATGAGTGCTGCATCCTTTCACAGCTCATGCATACCCTTTCACCTAGTCCCTGAATCAAAATCCCACCTGCAAGGCCATTCTGGGTGAGCCCATACAAAGCAGGGGCAGAACTCCACTCCTGCTCAACTCATGTTCCATGGCTTTCTAGTGATCTAGGGCAGAGGTCGGCAACCTCTGGCATGCGGCTCGCCAGGGTAAGCACCCTGGCGGGCCAGGCCAGTTTGTTTACCTGCCACGTCCGCAGGTTCGGCCGATCGTGGCTCCCACTGGCTGTGGTTCGCTGCTCCAAGCCAATGGGGGCTGCAGGAAGCGGCACGGGCCGAGGGATGTGCTGGCCACGGCTTTCTGCTGCCCCCATTGGCCTGGAGCAGCGAACCGCGGCGAGTGGGAGCTGCAATCAGCCGAACCTGCGGACGCGGCAGGTAAACAAACTGGCCCAGCCCGCCAGGGTGCTTACCCTGGTAAGCCACGTGCCAGAGGTTGCCGACCCCTGATCTAGGGTGTGATTGAGACCCTACCGCTCAGCAGCAGTTTCCAGGCGAGAGAGCCTGATTTAGCAGCTCCTTCCCATTTTCTACTCTCTGACTGAGGAGATGGCTGTATTTAAAACTAAAGACTAAACAATGTAATTGATGTGGCACCAATTATTCAAGTATTAATAATGAAAGAGCATTCATATAAATCTAATATGCCCAGATCAGAAAGCTTTGACTTGAAGCATCAAGAGAATTGGTGTGTTGACAAACACACACTTATAACTGCTTCACACAGAAGCGGTACAAGAATTCTGCAGCCATGTACAATAAATTTCTTAAATTCTTTTAACAAAATGACAAGAGATGGCTGTGTGGTATGGTCAGTATGCCAGTAGATGTTCTAAATTTAAGCTATACACAGCCACAAGTTCTAATGAATTTGAGGACTTATTTTCTAGGGGCTTCCAAAAGTTCAAGAATGACATTTTGTAATGTAGAGGCTCGATCCTCACAACCCTCGGTATGAATAATGTATGAGAGGAATCCGGGACTGCCATTGGAGAGGCAGACACAGAAAAAAAGAGTTTGTTAGCTGGCTTGCGCTAAGGTTTGATTAGCATTAGCTGGCAATTCCTATAGTATAGGACTGTATGACAGTAAAACGTTTTTGCTACCTTTGTTGTCACCTAGTGAAGTTAGCCATTGGAATTTTATGTTAGAAAGCAACAAACACCTCTTTGCAAAGTAGGACTGAGCAGCTGAAAAGAACAAGAAATTTTTCCTGGCCATAAAAGATCTAAACATAAAAAGTATATGCGAGGATAACTTTTTGACAGTTTTTTTTGGTCCTTCAGATAATACATTTTATACCAATTACCCAAAAGGCAAATGTGCTGAGCAACCTAAGATGACCATTATAATTTTCCTTAAAAATGACATCTCAAGAGAAATTCACAATTACTTTTCTCCAATTATATCTCAACCTCAATCTCTCGAGGAATGCTTGTTGTACCAAACATCAACAATTAATAAGACTAAGCAGAGGGTACAAATCAAAGCAGCAACCTTCCACTGAAAGATTTCCTTAATGCAAAAGGTCTGTATGACTTTTTTTAGACGGACTCATTAGACAGAATCATAAAGACTGACAGTAAATGTGACAGACACGCAACACCACATCCACAGCTGAACTATAAAGCTTAGTTTTGCACTACCATTATTTGCAAATGAAGTAAATTTTCAAATATTCAGATTTTTTCTATACCCACAGAAATCTATTCAAAACTGATCCTAAGAGTTCTAAGATTACCATACAAAAATGTCTTGAGGAAAAAAACTCTGGCCACTCAGCTGGTCTGAAACAAGACAATTTCAAGTATCAGGGGGTAGCCGTGTTAGTCTGTATCCACAAAAACAAGGAGTCCAGTGGCACCTTAAAGACTAACAGACAATTTCAAATGGTTTTCTCTCTTATTTCAAATAGAAAGAGCCCTTTTATGCTATTTCCTTTCACAGAAATGCTCCAATGCCAAGATTAATATATCATTAGCAGAGATGGGTCCAAACAAAAACTCTAGATACAAACCAGTCCGAACTTTGCGTCCTAAACCCCCCTCTCCAAAGGCTTGTCTACAATTTTCATATCAATTTAAGTAACCGGATTAAAAATGTTATTAAATTAGTGCAACCCCTTATTGTGCATACAATTATACTGGTAGGAAGGAATTTTTACCAGTATAATATGTTTCACCAACCCACACCCTGACATCCAGGTCAGATCTAGGAATAAAGGGGCAATCTCTACCACTTGATCTCAGCAAAAATGACAAGGATCATCATCAAGGCTATTCATTAGTACCAACTTTGATGGACAAACATCTATATCACAAAATTCACCAACAGGAATGGAACAGAGATCAAACTCATTTTACAATGAACAATTAGCAAGCAGCCAACAATTTTGGTCACTGCTTACTTGGGCTGGATTCAACCCAGAAAACTAGATATTAGATAACATGTAACTCCATACTAACTGTGCATAGATTTGGGACTTTAGAAATCTGCATTCCAATAACAGGAAAATTTAACTAATATTTATTTAAAGAGAGCATTCAAAGGTTTTTCAAGCCCACAATTGACTTTACAAGATCCTTTAGAATTTTCCCTCCCCAACTGCTTTTCCCACGAACATCCACAACACACCTTTCAAGGTTCACGGATCCCACACATGCGGTGTATCTCATCCAGTGCACTAAATTCCCCAATAACAACTATGTCGGTGACACCAGACATTCATTATGCTCTCGAATGAACTCACACAAAAAAATAAGACCAAAAAAAAAAAAAAATCTATCACCTGTGGGTGAACACTTTTCACAAAGTGATCGCTCTATATCTGACCTATCAGTCTTCATCCTCAAAGGAAACCTGCACAACACTTTCAAAAGATGAGCCTAGGAGCTTAAATTCATCACTCTGCTAGACACTAAAAATCATGGACCCCCCCTTTTTGTCCTATGACTACAGAGGTGTTAACAGGCCACTCTACCCTGGATGGTCCCTTACAAAATATGCTGACTACTTACGCTGCTAAACAATGTGTTGCACACCTTGCATTTTGCTGTGACGCTGGGAGTGCCTTTTCTAGACCTGAAGAGTAGCTTGAAAGCTTGTCTCTCTCACCAACAGAAGTTGGTCCAAGAAAAGATACTACCTCACCCACTTGTCCCTCTAATATCCTGGGACCAACACAGCTACAACTACACTGCATATATCTGGGTCATTGTGCCTATTCTTATCCCTATTTCTTTTATTTTATAACCCACAATATGCACCCATTAGGTCTGTGGGCACTTTTCTAGTTAATTATTGTGTATTTTAATTGTAAAACAAATACAATACAGACTACATTATTCAATTATTCACCTGCTAATCAAAAAACCAAGCTGTACCTTATATCCCATATTCTGCCACTTTAAATGTATTAAAACAGATGGCCTTTGCAGCAGGTCCTGAAAGTTAACAAAGGTGGGCTCTGGTGGGCAGGAAAGAAACAAACTCCAATGGGGGAGACCTTCATGGAAAAGGCCTTCTCAGAAGCCCCCTCTTGTTTAAACTGAGTGTATTCCAACTAACCACAAATGCAGAAGCACCACACAAGGAGAAGCAATCTCTCAGCTAACCAGGTCCAAAACCAATTTGAAAGTTATAAAGAACCAACAACCTGAATTCCAATCAGAAGTCAAGGGAAGGTTTAAACTCTACTTCCACCAGAGACAGTTACTGCCATGCCTTAAATTGACCAAACATGATCTCGAGACCAATAGGAGCTGCTTCCAGCATCTGTTAGCCCAGAAAGCTCTCAACTAAGTTTAGTTTCTCTCCTCCAAAAACTGCCAATAGGAACAGCCAGGCCAGCTAAAATGTAAGTAATGAATTATAATTCTTCTTCACTTACCTGCCAAGACCTCAGTTCAGAGTTTTTTGTTATATCATCACCTTTTGCAGAGATCAGGAGACACATAAAAGAGCACAGGGAACAAAAGGATGTTCCCTGTCCTGTTTAGGATACGGACTTCATCACGTTGTACAAAAAAAAAAAAAAAAAACAACCAACCCCAAACCCATAATTCAGTATTCAGATTTTAGCAGAGTTTTGCAGCCAAGAAGAGGAGAGATTACGTGTTTGTATTTGGTGACAGTTCCCACAGAATCTTTCAAACAATGTAATTCATACATAACCCAGACTAGTTATGTGCTAAAATAAAAACTGGATTTTCTTCCAGATTTAGGGCCTGAACACAGCATCTTCGACATGAAGGTTTATTCCCAATTAATAATGTGCTGCTCTAGAGGCATGAGGGTTCCCTAGAAACAGGGACTCTCCTCAGCTCCTACCTCACTTTTCAATATGCCAAGCTTAGTCAAAGAAAGCCTTTTAAAAAATATTTGTTTTTAACAGATGTGAAAAAAGAGGCAGTTTTAAAGATTAGTTGATTGCTACACTACACATTATTTTGAGTTACCCAAGTTTCAGATAAAAATGCTGTGCCACAGAACTTTTCTATAGTTTGAGGAGATGATACAACTAGAGCGAGGCAGAAACTGGATTTTGTATTTCCAGGAAAAATTGCAATTTTGAAGGGTTTTTTGGTTCCAAAATGGAAAGAAAACAAACAAACAAAAAAACCCCTAAGATTTCCTGCAAAATGATTTTTAAAAAATTGTTTTGGGTCATTCATTTTTATATTATATAATAAAAAAACAAAATAGTCATTTAGAAAGGGAAAATCATTCTATTCCAAAGTGGTCAAAATGGAACATTTCAACCTCATCAAAAAAAAATTTTCAATTTTTCTTTCAAAATGAAATTTCATACACCGAGATATGTTTCCAAAAAATGTTTCAGTTTCAACAAATCAGCATTTTCCGACACAAAAACATTCAGTCAGAAAATTTCTGACCAGCTCTACTCACAACTATGGAACCAGTTTCGATGTTGCTGTGCAAGATGTGCACCTTTTTTCAGTTTACTTCTATTTCTTGGAAAAGAAATCAAGATTAGACACAGAAATTGTACCAGCTTCCTATAAAACACCCCACACCAAATTGTTTGTAGAACTGCAGCAGGGACAGTATGGATGAGACAGACCAGAATATAGTCCTTTGACTGGAGCATGAGTATCATTTTCTGGGCTCAACTTTTGATTTATAGAGTATTGCACTCCCTTGTGAGCCACTGGATCTGTCCCAAACACACACCCCTCCCCTCCCCACCACTTATACTGCTGTGAAATGAAATTTGAAGTTATTGTGGCCTATTCTTTTTTTTTTTTTTTTTTTTTTTTAAGCATCAAGGATGTCAGCACACTTCTAAAAACAGTGGGTGTTAGTTGCTTCTGAAACAAGCAGATACATGCTGGTTTTACATAAGTTTAGTTTCTTATAAACCTGACCATCTGCATTAAAACTATATGGATCCCTCTAAATACTAGTCAACTACAAAGACTATGTCGTTTACTAACTACTTCCCACATCCTTTTAAATGTTTTGGTGAATAGTATGAGATATACCAATACCTAAGACCAGTGTGGCCATTCTGAGAGGTACTCATAGTCACCTATCCTGTAAGCAAAATTTCAACCCAGGGATCCAAAATTGAAAATTTACAGGATTGATGCAATTTAGCTACCTTTTCAGCAATTTAGGATGACTGACAGCTTTATTTTATTATTAGAGGAGCTACAATTATATTCAGCATATGTAAACTTAATTTAGGAATTAGAATAAAGTATATTTAAATTTCTCCATGGAAAAAAACAAGAAAATCTACCCAAAATTATATTGACCAATTATAATAATTATTTGTCTATATATTAATACCATGTGACACTGAGATCATAGGTCAAATCTGAAACCTTACTGCAGAACTAGAAGAAATTTACAAGGTAACTAGTATGGCACAATATTCAACTGCTAATAAGCTAAGGAGGAGTTCAAATCCAACTATTCACACAAAGAATGCTCCTTTTTTTTAATTTATGCAAATAGACCATAATTGTTTCGGTTTTTATTTTAAATGGATTTTTAAGAGATTCTTGAGCTAGCATACAAATTCTCCCCTTTCTGGTAAAAGCTGCAAGTCAATGCAACAGAATTAGCCACAAACCTATTCACTTGTTCTTTTACACAAACTTCTCACTAGGATTGTCAAATCACCTCTTGTGTTCCTTCATAATAGGCATGATGTCTAGGTGACATCTTCTCTACATAATTAAAAAACCAGTTAGAGACTGCCTTAAGAGAAGCCATGCCAGGTTTTATTTAAAGCCCAGTGCATGCTTGGTAAAGACTTCAGGAGTTTAGTCAGTGCTGTGTGAATATTCCTACAGCGCAGACAGGATCAGTAAAGTTTAGTTTACGTACCTCAATATCAAACCTTAGTGCCTTCATTGAAATAACTCCCCATTTAAATAACTCCCCTTCATTTAAATAACCTGGTACATTAAAGAATATTAGGCAATAAAAATTACAAACAGTTAAAAAGTTTGAGAGATGTGCAACACTTATAATTCTCCAATAGAATAATTCTGCTACAAAAGTAAGAACACTCTGGTAAAGTGACTAGCTTCAGAAGCAAATAATGATGGCTTATAGCTGCATTAACTTTCACATTGACGGAATCCAAGTCAAGAAATTTAATGAAGTGTTTATACACATAGTCCTCTGGCTCTTCACAAATCCAGTGCTTAGGAATCATTTGTCAGCCATACTGACATTTCATTCTCTGATTTGAAGACATGCTGCAAGAACCAACTGCTTTCCCCGGGTTTTGTGGGAAAGGAGGAAATAATTGAGAAAGAGATGGAGGGTAGGATGAGACTGATTGTTCGGGCATCTTGTTTAAGCACGTGGTTTTAAATTAAGCAATGTACCTGAAGTATTGGATATGCATAATTACATCATAATAAGCTTAAAGTAAAAGGTTAGAGTGGACACGTGGAGGAGACAATGTTTTGAAATACAGAACACAAAGGATAACTATCTCAAAATTTGCTTGCTAAAATAATGGACGTCAAAGGCATAATAGAATAGGGATACTTGGATCAGCGTTGCATCAAACTACAGTAAATTTGCTGAACTAGTCAAAGTCCCTCTACCAGCTGATTGGCAAAACATGACTGATGCTGGCTCCCCCAGCAAAAGAAAAACATCACATCCCTTGGAAGCAACAAGCAGCCATAATGGTTGTGCTTACAACTGAATCTGCACTAATTGTCAAGCTTTATGTCAATGCCATAATGATATTCCTAAGTTTTTTTTTTATTTCTAAACTTAAATATTCAAGTATCAAAAGTATTAGATACTCCAATATGCACATTCAAGAGACATCACAAACTTTCCAGTAGAACAAAAAAACTGAGCCCCCTTCCCCCACTCACACACACAACGGAAGGTCAACCTGTGAAACTCCATGCCTGAGGATGTTGTGAAGGCCAAGACTATAATAGGGTTCAAAAAAGAACTAAATAAATTCATGGAAGATAGGTCCATCAATGGCTATTAGCCAGGATGGGCAGGGATGGTGTCCCTAGCCTGTGTGTGCGAGAAGCTGTAAATGGGTGACAGGGGATGGATCACTTGATTACCTGTTCTGTTCATTCCCTCTGGGGCACCTGGCATTGGCCACTGTTGGAAGACAGGATACTGAGCTAGATGGACCTTTGGTCTGACCCAGTATGGTCATTCTTATGCTCTAGGGACATATCATCATGTTATCTTTCAATATATTAATACAATTCTAAAAAATTTAAAAATCTATCTCACTCATGTAAACTGAACGTGATTTTTGTTTGAAGTGTCCACATATGGCTGGTGAGAAGTGTTTGACTGACACTTGTACTTAAATTGTCTGCACAGCACAGGCAGCAGCATCATAATTTCCCCACACACATCTCTGCAAAAATGCTGCAACCATGAATAGGACCACACCTCCAATGAGAGGGCAGTTCAGGTTCCATGCCCAAATCACTTCTAGGATCTGATGAGATTAAGATACCAGTTACTGCTATCTGTAAGTGGCAGTGTTTGTGATACACATATTTGTTCAGCAGGAACTGGACACAGACTTACAGCTGGCCAAACTAAAAGTTGGTACTTTATTATTCATCACCTGTAATAAGCAACATTAGGCATCACTTGCTTCTTTTCTGAAAATAAGAATTTGAGAGGCAACTTAAGACACAAAATTATTTAAGTAACTTAAAAAGTAAACCTTTCAGTATACTGCTAAAATACCAGACAGGCTACAATACAGTTTTTCTTGCCACCAACTGGCAACTCAGCGACAAGTTTGGGGTCTATATATGTGATGCCTCAAAAGATAACATTTTAAATGTACACATTTTTAAATTGGAGATTTAAACTCAAATAAGCACATAAATTTATAATTCTACCAGTTCTTATAAAGTGCATTGTTGTTTTAGTAGTAGGCACTTAAATACCACATACACTTGTGTATGCATACAGTGACAATATTCACATGTGCCCAAAGGTATCTTGTTGCTTGCCAAAATATTTAATCTCTTTAATTTAGGTACTTTTTCTCAGGACTTGAGAAATTCTCTATTGTATTCTATATAATGGATCTTACACCTGGATTTTTGGCATCAAAATATTTCTCAGCATGAGCCTATGAAGTCAGGAAACAAATTCTTCCCTTGACCAAGCAGGAGAAGGTGGGTAACTATGAAAAGCTCCCACATAACTATTACATTTCCATTTAGTTAAGAAAATGCAGAATAGTAACTTTCAGTGCTTGGGTCTAACTTGGTACAACAATTCATCTTTAAACAAGAACTATTTGAAAGACATCAAACTGATCAAAGTACGATCCCTACAGGTGAACTAAAATCCATTTTCCAAAAGATGATCTCTCTTTGGCAGTTACATTATATTTAAATTGTCTTGCAATTTCTTTTAAAAGACTACTGAATTTAGGATCCTTAGGATATGAAAGTGGTGCCTTTAAAAAAAAATTCTACTCCTTTCGAAGTTTTGCAAAGCCACATAATGGCATCCCCTTTGCATATATCCATTAAGCAGACAAATAATTAAAACAAATGACACATTCTAGCAACCTGAACTACTACTTCTCCTTCTCAAAAGTTGTCTACAAGTTGTACAAGACCACACAGCTATTTTATTAAGTACAATAAATTCACACAAGCTATCTGTTTTTCTCCCCAATACCAAATACTTAGATTGCAAGAGTGTTTGTTGCCTATGGCCCAATTCAACAAGATAATTTAAATGTATGCCTGGGCTTAAATACCTCCCTGAATCAGGACCTTTTTTTAAAAAAAAAAGGTCAAGCCTAAACTCTACTGGAGTGAAAGTGAACCCTAAATAAAAAGTGGTGCAAATCTAGACAAATCATAATTTTTGAGTGAAGCGTCAAAAACTCCTACAACAAAGCAAATTATGGGAAAAGAGGAGTGCAGGGTTTAAAAATTTGAAAGACGACCAGATTTTTGTTACTGATGTAAAAAGAATACATTTTATAATTAAAATAGTAAAACTGTATATCCAAATAATCAAAGTGAGCCTCAAACCCCTAATTAATAAACCAAGTTTTAAAGTTTGCCACATTTTAAAATAAATGCAGGGTTTAAATGCAAGTGTTCTGAAGACTTAAACCTACTTCACCTTTGACTTCCATTTTTACCACTTTTAGTTCAATGTTTGGATGTGGTTTTTTTTTTTTTTTTTTTTTTTTTAAACACACCAGTAACTAAAACTGGGTTTAAACCAGTGCAATGAAGCCCTGTGAATTTTTCCCCAAACTGCAACAATGCAATCTCCATTTTGAACAATGCACCTCCTTTCCCTTCTAGTAAAGCTAGTTTTGTTCTGAGGCCACTAAACACTGTATGCATGTCTGCAAGGAACACTTGCAAATCCTGAGTTTAATTTTTGGAGGACACCTCATGTTGCATGCACTTCCTTTCCTTGTGTCTGCAAGAAGAACTTGATGTTACAGGCATCCTTATCTATATGTATTTGCAAGGACCCTTTTAGTATGCGTGCATCTCTTTTTCCTTTATAAAAGTACCATTGGATGCTCTATACAATTCCTTCGCCACTGTTTGTGAACACTTTCTGGTGTAGCATGCGTCTATGTAGTTGCAAGCCCTCTCTCTCTGTGTTTGATAGCATCCCTACTGTGCACATATTTCTCCTTCTCTGTGTGAGTTTATAAGCACCTTCTGACTCCCAACGCATTTGTGTGGTTGCCAGCACCACTTGATTTGCATGCCTCTCCCCCCCTGTGTCTGCTCGCAGGCATCCCTTACTATTGCTTGCCTTCCCCCTCCCCTGGGAATGTGTGTTTCCAAACCTAGAGGGAGCATGTAGGGTGCCCTCCCCTTCGTTGACAGTGCATCCCATTGACTGTATACCTGGGGTGCTGCTGTAGGTGCTGTGGCTCCTGAAGCTGCTCTCAGTGCAATAGCTGGCATCATCTTCATCCTCCATCTCCTCGGGGTAATCGGAGTCGTCGTCGTCCTCCTCCTCCATGATCTCCTCTTCCTCCTGCTCCTCGGAGTCCTGGTTATCCTCGGGGTCCCCCTCCTCTTCCTCTTCGGACACCACGCTCTCCTCCTCCTCTTCACTCTCATGATCATCGTACACCACTTTGCTGATGCTCCTCCTGGACGAGGCAGCCCTGCCTTGGCTGCTGCTGCAGCTGCCTCCTGCGCCTCCTCCCCCTGCTCCTCCAGCCCCAGCCCTGCCCCTGCCCCTACTGCTGCTGCCTCCACCACCAGGGGTGCTGCTGCTGCCGCTGCCTCCCTTCCTCTTGCTGCCCCCTCTGGGGGAGGCGGTGGAGGAGGAAGAGGCCTGAGCAGCCCCGGCCCCCCTCGGCCTGGGCCCCACCGCCTCCACCTGGGCCGAGGCCGCCCACCTGCCCCGACTGCTGCCCCGCTGCCGGGACCTCAGCCCCCCAATGGGGCCCGGTGGGGCGGGCGGAGCCGGGGAGCTCGCCTGAGCGGTGGCCGCCACAGGCTGCTGCTGCTTGGGCGGCCTGCCTCGCCGGCCCCGCATCTCTGGGCGCTGGCCGAGGGGGGAAGGGAGGGGCAGGGAAGGCTGGGGAGGGCGCTCGGAGTCCGGACAGGCAGCTGCGGCGAAGCTCCCCCCCCTGCGAGGGTTCCGGGCCGAGGAGGGGGGCCGCCGAACTGCGAGGGCCGGGGGATCAATCCGAATTGCCGGCGTCCCGCTCCGGATCGCTACCGGCCGCCATCTTGTTTCTTCGTCTCTGCCTCGGCTCGCTCCGCTCTGACTGGGGGAAGCGGCGGCGGCAGCAGGCCCTGAGCGCCTCACGTGACCTGCCAGGCCGCCGAGCTCCGCCAGGTGGCGCTGCGGCGCCGGCAGCTCTTCGGCTGGAGAGCCATGTTAGAGCCCCAGCGCCGGGCAACGCTGCCCGCCCCCGAGCCCACCTCCCGGGCGCTCATCCCTCAGCGCAGGGTCGGGCGCGCGGCTCCCCTCGACTCCCGCCAGGTTCCCTGGGCCCTACGGCTGCAGCCACCACAGGGCTCTCCTCATACCACAGCCACAGAGAGTACAGGGCTGCCCCCGCCCAGGGCTCTCTGCCTCCTGTAGCTTTCTAGCCTCTGCACCTGCCGCAGGGCTCTCCTCACGCAGCCAGTACAGAGCCTCCAACCCCAGGACTCCCCCTACTCTATACCTGTGTCCAAAACATGGCATCCCTCCACCCCTTGCCAGCTTCAATCCCCACAGTCTGCTATTTCCCCCCTGCTCCAGAGCCTAGGCACAGGGCTCTTCCCCCTCCCTATTGCTGCACAGGCCAGTCATAGCACTCCCACCCACACCACACACCCTCAGTAGGGATTCTCCCAGCTTTACCAGGCAGAGGGCAGGGCTGTCCTCAGTGTTATCCTCCTGTAGCAGCTGGGAGCTCTACTGCACCCCAGTTGCATCCAACACAGCCCAGTACCAGGCAGGCAACAGGGCTCGCCCTATTCTATCTTCAGTCTTCATCCCTGTTGTGTGCATAGCTAAGAACCTCCTACACCCCACAATGTCTAACCACAGCCAACACCAAGTCGGGTGACCAGATGTCCCGATTTTATAGGGACAGTCCCGATTTTTGGGTCAGTTTTCTCCATCCCATAATTCCAAGGCTTTCAACTATGTTTCGTGCCATTTTCCAACTGCCCCGGTAAACTTTGTACCCTCCATCTCTGCCTGAAAGCATGGATCCTGCACTGCTCACCAAGTCTTGTGATAAACACTATGAACACAATGTGGCTGATCCGGCAGTATTTAATGAGCTGCAAATCTGAACAGGAAGCCGTGGTGCCTGCCCTGTTGTGTGTGCCTGGATAGAAACCATTCAAGATTTATGTTGACATTCATGGAGCAGCTGCACACGGTAGACCATCACTACTGGGCTCGGGAAACAAGCACTGAGTAGTGGGATCAGATTGTGATGCAGGTATGGGATGATGAGCAGTGGCTGCAGAACTTTCACATGCTCAAAGCCACCTTCCTTGAACTGTGTGTGGAGCTTGCTCACACCCTGCAGTGCAAGGACACCAAAATGAGAGCTGCCCTAGTGTTAGAAAAGCGAGTGGTGATCACTGTGTGGAAGCTGGCAACTGCAGACTGCAACCGCTCAGTTGCAAATTAGTTTCAAAGTCCACCATGGGAGTTGCAGTGATACAAGTGTGCAGGGCCCTTAATTGCCTCCTGCTATAAAGGACTGTGACTCTCAGCAACGTGTGGGAAATACTGGATGGATTTGCGGCAATGGAATTCCCTAACTGCAGCAGGGTGATAGATGGCATGCATATCCCAATTTTGGCCCCAGACCATCAACAGAAAGGGCTATTTCTCTATGATATTGCAGGCGCTGGTGGATCACTGGGGTAATTTCACTGACATCAGGGTGGTCAGGGAAGGTGCATGATGCAAGCATCTTCAGGAAAACTGGCCTGTATAGAAAGCTGCATGCAGGGACTTTCATTTCAGATCTGAAATGCTCATCCTAGGAGACCCAGCCTACCCCTTAGTCCTGTGGCTTATGCAGCCATACACTGGAAACCTTGACAGCAGCAAGGAGCGCTTCAACAACAAGCTCAGCAGGTGCAGGAGGACAGTAGAAAGTGTGTTTGGCAGATTAAAAGGTTGCTGGTGCTGCCTTTTTGTCAGGTTAGACATCAATGAGGAAAATATTCCCATACTCATAGCAGCCTGCTGTGCTCCGCCTAACCTTTATGAAGCCAAAGGGGAAAAGTTTCCCCAGGGGTTGAGCATTAAGGTGACTCATCTGGCAGATGATTTTGAGTATCCAGATGCCAGGGCTATTAGAGGGGCTCAACGGGGGGGCATTTGAATCAGGGAGGCTTTGAGGCAGCATTTTGACAATGAGACCCAGTAATACGTCTTTCTGTAATGCATTCAGCCAGACACTGTTTACTTGCCACCTTGAATGACCCTTGTAATGATTCCTGCCTGAGCATTAATTGTAGTCTGCCAATGTGCCAATTGCCAGTGTATACATTTCTGCTGCAACCACCTTGTGTAGGTCACAAATAAAGAACCAGTGTCTTTTTAAGACTAAATTTTTCTTAAACAGCAATACACAGATTAACATTTCTTACAAGGGACATGACACTGAGTAGCACTCTCTGAAATGAGGATGTCACCAGCTGTGTGTAAGTCCAGCTGCTGTTATGGAAAATGTCCTTGGGATAGAATGCAAGAGGTACTGAGACAGGCTAGGAACATGAGTGGGGAGTTTGGGGAGGGCATGGAATGCAGTTCTGTATGGGCTGCAGGGGGAGTCAAGCATGCATGTGTTCTGCCTGCAGCAGAATCAGGGACCTGAGCATCTCTGTTTGGTCCTCCATGAATTTTATCATCTGCTCCTGACTCTCTATTATCCACTCCTGCCCGTGTCTCGTCCCCTGGCTATCCATTTCTAGTTTTTCATTTACTGTCTCTCTCCAGGCTCGGTGCTTGCTATTGGCTTGAACAGACGATTGCAGCACTTCTCAAAACATGTCCATCTAACCCCTCCTCATTCACCTCCTTATCTGATGGAGGCACTCACTCCGCCGATGTGTAGGAGCTGTCCCTCAAGGGTACATCTGCAGAAGCAAAAAAAAACAACAAACAAACAAAAACAATACACAGAGTCAGTATTGTGTGTGTACTCACAGTCTTGAATCATAAAAGTTATACACCTTTTTCTCACTTTCCCTTGGCAAGCACACAGCATGGCCAGAGCACTAAACATAGTGAGTTCGCCCTGGGGGGTGAAGGAGTGCAAGATGGGACAAAAGGGTCTGGATGGCTTCAGAAGGGAATCAGTACAAGCACCTAGGGACACTTTTCTGAATACTGGCATCGTTTTCCACGAACGATCAAGGGGTGATCAAGCTGAAATCACACTCCTGAGGGTAACTGAAGATGCAAGGGTGCATCTCCTGCATGCACGCGGGTTCAAATTGGGTCCATATCCTGCTTGCCTGTGTGCTGCCTTGGTTCCTGCAGAAGTAATTGCCTATTAGCATGGAAAAGTTTCCTACAACAGGGGAAGAAACAAAGCAGCTCTGCCAAGGAATCTTCATCAGCGGATTGCAGAGTACCTGCAGGAAAGTTTCCCAGAGATCTCTACAGAGGATTTCCAGGCAATCTAGGTGTGCAATTTGCATTAACAAACTTTTCTGCAGGGCCCCCACTGCGCAGATGCACAGGGGAATGAGAAGCATTTGCAAACAGTGCCATGTGTTGTTAATTTCAATCTCTTCTCCCACATGCACCGTGTAACAAAATAAAGGATACCTCTATCTCATGTACCTGTGCAGTATCAAAGCAAAATGAGTAGTTACCGGAGCACCCCTCTCCTGCTTCAGGCATGCCAGAGCTGGACTCGCTAGACCCCTCTGAAGTCAAAAAGAGGTACTGGTTCACCATGCCACTGGACGAGCCTTTCACCTGTCCCCCTCAACTCAACCTCCTCATCCACTTTGTCCTCGGGGTTGACTTCGCTGTCCGCTGCCTCCGTCACCCCAAAGAATCCATGGGGCTCTTGGCGTTGGGGTCAGAGCCAAGGATGGCATGCAGCTCCTTTTAGAAACGGCATATTTTCGGCACCGTCCCAGCGTGATGGTTGGCCTCCCTGGCCTTCTGGTGCACCAGCCTCAGCTCCTTGATCTTAGCATGGCATTGCTGCGTGTCCCTTTCATGCCCTTTCTCATCCATGCCATGAGCAATCTGCTTATAGGTGTTCAAGTTACTATGGCTGGATCAGAGCTGCAACTGCACAGCCTCCTTTCCCTACCGACCCAGTAACTCCAGGCAGGAGCGCGTTTGCTGTGGAAAGCCGGCATGGGGTCAGCTGGGAAGATGCAATGTGAGCTGTCCATGAGGAGCAAAAAGGAAGTGGAATTTCAAAAATGTCTGGGGCTTTAGAGGAGATGGGGCGCATACCAGTGTATGTGGCTGCAGGGCAGCAGAGTAGGAACTGTTTACCAGAGCGGTCATGATGGGCATTGCCCTTGTGGGCCACCCAGCAAGCACGTCTACACTGACATTGAGTTGCTCTAACTTTATCACAAAAAGCTCTATGCCGCTCTTCGAGGTGGGTTTATGAGGTCGGCATAGCAGGAAAGTTAAATCGGCAGGAGCAGCATTGTTGTGTGTACACCTCCACCTTTTTGTCAACAAAACTGTGCAGTGTAGACAAGTTTTAAGCTGCCTCATCATTTATATTCAGTTCTACTTTTTAAAATGTACTGTTGCACAGCGCTTTAGAACCTTGCTAGACTCCACCGTCCAGCTACAGCACCAAGCAAACCCAGCTTATGCTCCTGTGTTCTTTTACCTTTTGGGTGAATCTCCACTATATGCAATTATTGCACAGCCTGACAACCCTGCTCACCCCCAAAGTTGTCAGTTATATCCACAGTCCTGTACTTAATTTGCACTCTTCTATGCTCAACATTTAATCTCTTTTAAAAGGTGCCTATTTTTACATGAACTTGCTGCTCCATCTGAGAACCATGTTAGGCCCTCAAACCTGCTTGCTGGGTTGGAGAAGGATGGGAATGGTGTTTTATAAAATACAATTATTATTAAAAGCAAAGCAGAAAAAAGCCTTCCCGAAGAATGCATTTTACAAATTTCATAACATTAACTCTCATACTTACAAACAAATATCTAAGGGTACGTCTACACTTACCTCCGGGTCCGACGGCAGGCAATCGATGTTCTGGGATCGATTTATCGCATCTTGTCTAGACACGATAAATCGATCCCGGAAGTGCTCGCCGTCGACGCCGGTACTCCAGCTCAGCGAGAGGAGTACGCAGCATCGACGGGGGAGCCTTCCTGCCGCGTCTGGACCCGCGGTAAGTTCGGACTAAGGTACTTCGAATTCAGCTACGTTATTAACGTAGCTGAATTTGCGTACCTTAGTCCGAAGTGAGGGGGTAGTGTGGACCAGGCCTAAGTGCTTGATGTTCTTATAAACCTGCAGAATAGTGCATTTTTAAATGTAGGTATCATGGTAAATAATTAATCTAAAAAGTTCACAAACTGGTCTTTTGACAGTGACCAAATTCATTCCTAATGTATGCCCAATGATTGTACAGCATTTGGCCCACAAGTTTTAAGATCTGAACCAAACTTTAATTATGGAGCCCAAAACCACAGAGCGCATCTGGTTCTGTTTAATTATAAATCCCAAACTAAACATTTAGTATGAACCTGAGCCAGTTTATAGTTTTGATGCTAAACCAGGTGAAACATAACTGGCTTGTTTTAATTTGCTTTGAAGTCATACCTGAAACTCAAAGGAATAAATAAAAAACCCATGTGAATTGGAATCAGAAGAGGCTGGCATTAATGAATCCCCTATATACCAAAACTGTTGAAACTCACACAGCTCAGGTTTTAAACTTTTGTCTCAACTGTTACCTAGATCCAGAAAAGGAGAAATACACATTATAGCACATAGGTGCTAGCTTTCATGCTATGACTAGCATATTTAATGTCTTACTTGTACTTTATTAATATGCAACTACAAGTAACTATGAGGATATGAAACAAAATAAATAGTACTTTATTTCTGGCTGCTATAAGAAGCAGTACTGTATAATAAACAGCACTTGTCCTGATACCTATTTTCATGCAACAAGTATAGTGCACTAAAATTTATATAGGACTCCTCTCTGAGCATTGGGAAGTGAGTTCACTGACATTTTCTCTGTTATGATTAGCAATATATACATGTACAGAACTTGTGAACTACTTTGAGATCCTTCAGGATGAAAGGTGGTACAGCAAAGTAAAAAATTTTTGTTGAAATGGACATTCATTCTCTTCTTTGGTTTGTGAAAGTAAATAACAGTACAGTACAGTACAGTACAGGGGATAGAAACATCTTTCTTTGAGAGAAAACTCTTGCATACAGCCAGTTGGCTCATACCTAGGACTGGATATTAAGGCACGAATGCCATAGGCCTATGCTAGGACCCCAGCTATAGTATGGCCACACGATTACTATACTCTACAGTAGCTTGGTCTACACTTAAAAGTAGGGGCTGTCAATTAATTGCAGTTAGCTCACGTAATTAACTAAAAAAATTAATCGTGATTAAAAAAATCATGATTAATCACAGTTTTAGTAGCACTGTTAAACAATAGAATACCAAATGAAATTTATTAAATATTTTGGACATTCTTCTACATTCTTCTACATTTTCAAATATATTGATTTCAATTACAACACATAATACAGAGTGTTCAGGGCTCACTCTATATTATTTTTATTACAAATATTTGCACTGCAAAAATTAAGAAATAGTATTTTTCAATTCACCTCATACAAGTACTGTAGTGCAATCTCTTTATCATGAAAGTGTATCATTTTTGTTCCATAACTGCACTCAAAAACAAAACAATGTAAAACTTTAGAGCCTACAAGTCCACTCAGTCCTACTTCTTGTTCAGCCAATCGCTAAGAGAAACAAGTTTGTTTACATTATGGGAGATAATACTGCCCACTTCTTATTTACAATGTCACCTTAAAGTGAGAACAGATGTTTGCATGGGACTTTTGTAGCCAGCATTGCAAGGTATTTATGTGCCAGATATGCTAAACATTCATATGCCCCTTCATGCTTTGGCCACCATTCCAGAGGACATGCTTCCATGCTGATGACACTCATTAAAAAAATAATGCGTCAATTACATTTGTGACCAAATTCCTTGGGGGAGAATTGTATGTCTCCTGCTCTGTGTTTTACCCGCATTCTGCCATATATTTCATGTTATAGCAGTCTCAGATGATGACCCAGCACTTTGTTCTGTTTCACTGCAGATTTGACAAAATGCAAAGAAGGTACCAATGTGAGATTTCTAAAGATAGCTACAACACTCGACCCAAGTTTTAATAATCTGAACTGCCTTCCAAAATCTGATCAGGACAGGGTGTGGAACATGCTTTCAGAAGTCTTAAATGAGAAACACTGATGCAGAAACTACAGAAGCTGAACCACCAAAAAAGAAAATCAACCTTCTGCTGGTAGCATCTGACTCAGATGATGAAAATGAACATGCGTCGGGCCGCACTGCTTTGGATCGTTTTCAAGCAGAACCCATCATCAGCATGTACTCTTGAATGGTGGTTGAAGCATGAAGGGACATATGAATCTTCAGCGCATCTGGCATGTAAATATTTTGCAACGCTGGCTATAAAAGTGCCATGTGAATGCCTGTTCTCACTTTCAGGTGACATTGTAAACAAGAAGTGGGCAGCATTATCTCCTGCAAATGTCAACAAACTTGTTTGAGCGATTGGCTGAACACGAAGTAGGAGTGAGTGGATTTGTAGGCTCTAAAGTTTTACATTGTTTTATTTTTGTACATAATTTTACATTTGTAAGTTCAACTTTCATGATAAAGAGATTGCACTACAGTACTTGTATTAAGTGAATTGAAAAATACTATTTATTTTATTTTTACAGTGCAAATATTTATAATAAATATAAAGTGAGCACTGTACACTTTGGATTCTGTGTTCTAATTGAAATCAATATATTTGAAAATGTGGAAAACATCCAAAAATATTTATATAAATAGTATTCTATTATTGTTAACAGTACAATTACTTTTTTTAATCATGTGATTAATCAGGATTAATTTTTTTAATCGCTTGACAGGCCTACTTAAAAGTTATATCAGCATAGGTATGTCTGTCAGGGCTATGGCACACACACACACTTTCCTGTTAGCTATAGCTATAACAACAAAATTCCCAGTGTAGACAGTTATGTTAATGTAAAGCCCTCTTTTGTTGACACAGCTGCATCTAAACTGGGAGTTACATTGTCTTAGCTACATCAACCAGGGGTGTGTTCTTTTCCTCAGCTGAATGCCATAAGGAATTGGCCTGCTAAACCCAGGGTTGTGAGTTCAATCCTTGAGGGGGCCAATGCTCTTAGGGATCTGGGATAAAAATTTGTCTGGGGATTGGTCCTGCTTTGAGCAGGGGGTTGGACTAAGGGGGTGAGGGATAGCTCAGTGGTTTGAGCATTGGCCTGCTAAACCCAGGGTTGTGAGTTCAATCCTTGAGGGGGCCATTTAGGGATATGGGGCAAAAATCTGTTGGATGATTTAATTGGGGATTGGTCCTGCTTTAAGCAGGGGGTTGGACTAGATGATCTCCTGAGGTCCCTTCCAACCCTGATATTCTATGATATCTATGCTGTTATTACTTTCAAGTACAGACCAAGGCCATGTCTACACTACGAACTTTGGTCAACAGAAGTTTGTCAGCAGACAGCCACCAATTCACATATGACACGTGCATATGCAGCTGCTTGTGTCAATGTTATACATACTAACCCAGGACTGCTTGTGTTGATGCAAAGTGTTGTGGACCACTGGTAGGTATCCCTGTGTGACATGCACCGCTGTCTAGCATGATGCCTTTTGGGAAATTTTCAGATGCTGTACAAACAAAACTTCTCATCCAAGGATCTCTGAGAGCCAGGGCGCAAGTTTGCCGCATGCAATTTTCACCATCCCTTGATGCCATCCCTAATTCCATAATTTTCACGCTTTATTTTTAAAATCCTACAAACCCACATGGCACTTTCTGGGGTTTGCCCTCTCTGACAAAAGCATGGAGTCTGCAGCGCTCTGCACTATTCTCATGAATGTTGCAAATACTAGATTTGCGATCCTTATGCATTCACAAACCTGCAGTAAGTACTGCAACAACAGTGGACCTGATGATTTCTCCAAGCAGTTTGCTGAGGGACAATTCAAGGGCGGCATTCATGGAGCAGCTGCAGATGGTGAAGCCTGCTTCTGGGCCCAATAAATGAGCACGGACTGGTAGCATCACATCGTAATGCAGGTTTGGGATGACAAGCAGAGGCTGCAGAACTTTCGGATGCAAAAGGTCACATTCCTGGGTCTGTGCGCCAAGCTCATCCCAGACCTCCAGCATAGGGACACCAGAATTAGAGTTGCATTGACAGTGGAGAAGCGAGTAGCAATTGCATTGTTGAAGCTTGCAAAGTTGGATTGCTACCAGTCAGTAGGAATACATTTTGGAGTCAGAAAATCCATAGTGGGGGGCTATTGTCAAGTGTGCATGGCTGTTAATCGTTTTCTACTACACAGGACTGAGATTCTCAGCATTGGGCGGGACATAGTGGATGGATTTGCAGCAGTGGAGTTCCTGAACTGTGCGGTGAGGGTGGAGGCAATAGATGGCACACATCCCCCACTTTGCCACAGAGTGCATCAATAGAAACAACTACTTTTCTACAGTTATGCAAACATTGATGGCTCACCAGAGATACTTCACGGATATCAGTGTGGACCAGTTTGGGAAGGTACATGATGCTTTAATCTTTAAGAATGCAGGACTGTTCAGGAAGCTGCAAACAGGAATATTCTTTCCTGACTGGTGGATTACTATAGGCAATATTGAAATACCAGTACTGATTTTGGGGACCCCAACCTACACAATGCTCCCCTGGGTCATTAAGCCATATAGTAGCCCCCTTGACAGCACAAATAAAGATTAAACTACCAGCTCAGCAGGTGCAGAATGACAATTGAATGCACTTTTGATAAATTGAATGGATGCTGGCAGTATTTACTCATGAGATTGGATCTCAGTAAGAAAAATATCCCACAGGTTATAGCTGCCTGTAGTGTCTTGCATAGTATCTGTGAGGCAAAGGGGGAAAAACTGTCACAGGGTGGAGTGAAGGAGCGGTTTACTGACTTCAACCAACCAGACACAAGCCGTTACAAGAGCTCAACCCGGAGCCATGCAGTTAAGATGGTCTTTCAAAGCCTCTCTCAACAGTCAGCCAATAGTGTTCTGTACTGAATTGTTCTTTGGGCTTGGAGCTTCAGCTGCTGCTATGAATTGTGTGGTATTTGTGTACATTTACTGAAATGACTGTTTTTCTGCAATGTTTTTGCCCACTCCACATCATACACTGCAAAATGCATAGCAGTACTCAAAGCACAAAGCACCACCTAACTCATAGGCTCGGAAAAACAATGTGCAAAGAAGAGGAGGCAATACAAATTTTAAACAAAATGATTGGAATGGGACTTTGCAATTGGAAAAGGAGCAAACATTTCTGCCCCTTTCAGTGCATAAATGTAGCCCATTGCACCTACCTGCACACACAAACTGGTTCTCTCAACTTAGTTTACATGAAGCTGTGATATTCATTGGTGTCCCATGGTGTGAAGTGGTAGGGGTAAGGAAGGACGCAGCCTGTCGTACCACGTGGTGGGGTTGGGGAAGAAGGGAGCTGCTACCATGGAGTGCTCAAAAAGAGTAGAGAGTCTAGGATTTTTGGATCTGTAGGTCAACCAGGGTCTGCAGTATTGGTGGTTGCTAACGCAGAAGACCCATTAGATCCTGGTGCATTCCTCTCCTGGGTCTATCTCCTGTGTGCTCTGTCCTCTATGCCATCTGCAACGTCAGCCCTCCAGGCCCTGTTTTCACAGTCAATGAAGCACTAGAGCTTGCAGGATCTCAGTGAACATGTCCGCCCATGTCCTCTTCCTTTTCCTTCTCGTCAGTCAGGCACCGACGTGTGAAAAGGGCAGCCCTCAAGGCCGCAACAGCAGCAATTGCTGATAAAAGCAGACAGGTGTAGCATTGGATTGGCAGTCACAACAGAAAGCGAAAAATTTCAAAACTCCCTTCTCTTATTCCTATAAAAGCTTTTAAGAAGATATGCCTACTGACACGTTAGCTGTGGAGCATCTCTGCACAGCACTGCTCCCCAACCTCAGCCAGGGCCGGCTCCAGTAACCAGCCCAGCAAGCAGGTGCTTGGGGCAGCCAAGGGGAAGGGGCGGCACGGCGGGCTGTTCGGCGGCAATTCGGAGGCGGCTCCCTCTCGGAGGGAAGCACCTGCCACCGAATTACCGCCGAAGAAGAAAGCGGTGCAGCGGAGCTGCGATTGCAGCTTTCACCCTCCCACCCTGCCACTTGGGGCAGCAAAAACCCTGGAGCCGGTCCTGACCTCAGCTATGGTGAGTATGGCCCAGCAAGGGGAAGGAATTTCAGTTGCATGAAGCAATCAAATTTTGGTCTCTATTCCATGGGTATAAGCATAGGGCAAAGGTACTGAAAATTGCCGCTATTTTCCACAGGCGGTGGTGGCTTTAGTTGATTTCTCACAGCTGGGGGTAACAGAAAGCACAGAAAACAGCTGCTACTGGGGTCCCAAAGCCACCTAGGTCAGTATGGCTTTAGCCTGTTTATTGCAATGATGCCAGCTAAACTCATCATGGCTTCTGGTCTCCATGACCCTTGGGCAGTAGAATTCACAATTGTGACCAGAGCAGTTAGTCACTGTTGCAGGCAATGGGGCATTGTGGGACAGACAGTGGAAGACTGTTAGTGTAGACATTACCGAACCTGTGTCGACTCTCACGCTGCACTGACCACCGTAGGTTGACCATGGCTCCATGTTGTTTGGGGATGTGGTTTTACTGTGTTGCTGTAATGGGTTGCTTATGTTGGTGGGACACAAATTTGAGTGGAGATATGCACAAATAGGTCAACGTAAGGTGATTTATATTGATTTAACTTTGTAGTATAGACCTTGCCAAAGACTGAATTTCTTGTTCCACTTGTGTTGCTGGCTCTACCACTCTAACCCTAGGACAATCTGGGGACAGCCAGGTGCCATACCCAACTCCATAGGAATGCCTGGTAGAATTAGGTATAGCAGTCCATAAGAACGGCCATACTAGGTCAGACCAAAGGTCCATCTAGCCCAGTATACTGTCTATTGACAGTGGCCAATGCTTCAGAGGGAATGAACAGAACAGGTAATCAAGTGATCTGTCACCTGTCACCCATTCCCAGCTTCTGGCAAACAGAGGCTAGAGAGATGACCTCTGCTCATCTTGGCTAACAGCCATTGATAGACCTATCCTCCATGAATTTATCTAGTTCTTTTTTGAACCCTGTTATAGTCTTGGCCTTCACTACATTAGGCACCTGCTTAAATCATGTACACTTTTTAGTTCACTGTGCTTCTTTTCAAATTATTTTATGACTGGTGTAGGGGCTGGGCCTTTGAGCTTACATATACTTTTATATGACCATGCTAAAAAAAGTACTGCGATATCCAAGTTTTACTACATACAGCAGTAAGCTCCACCTAAGAAACTAAGCAACCACTTCTATCTGACCTTTGCTGACAGATTGTATTCAATAATACAAACGTTAGCAGCTTAGCTCATATTCTAGATAGCTATTTAGCCAGACTTCTGCTTTCATTAATAAATCCTCCCCCAAGCAGTGTATTACTCAAAACCACTCGGGGGATATCATCTAACAAAGGAAAGTTGCTAGGTGTCTTCAGAAAAAAAACCAAAACAACCTCTCTGAAAAAGATGTTGTACTAATTATGCAGAGTACAGATGTAGTCACGAGCCAAGACATGCTCTTAAAATAAATGGGATTAGGTTTAAACTAAGCCGATATATTTTAATGTGTTATTTTAATGAAGGCCAGTCAAAAATGAGCAGAATGTGAACAGGAACGAAAGTGTAAATATACAAGATTTACATGAGTTACTCTCAGGGGACAATACAACTCTCTCAGCAGGATAACCAGCCAGTTGGAGTCTAGACTGAAATATTTGTCCCTCCCCCCAGACTTTTCTATTCAGGGGCTAAACTTAAAAACAAAAAACCACACCAATAGTTTGGCTAAGTTCTATTATCAACTCTCACTACAGGTTTGATCGCACAGAAGGGAATCTTAAGATTGAATTGTGGGCACCAGAACTGAAGAGAGAGAATGTTGATGAATTAATTGGAGAGGGGTCAGAGAAGAGCCACAAGAATTGGAAAGGAGAACTGGAGCAGGAACCGGGAATTCTTTAACATGTGTCCCTCTGTGGGTGCCCCACTTCAGGCATGCATGGGCCCTGTGCCTTTGATTAGAGATTTTTGGTCGCAGTGCCCATTTGGCCTGCACATGCATCCTACATACAGTGGAGTCGCATCATAGGCGCATTTAACTTAGACGATTTTAACTATACGCGCTCGGCAAAACAAACAAACAAGAATAAAAAAGAAAAATAATTTAAATACTGTACCTGTAGTGCAGGCGATTCCGCCCACCATTCCACTCAATGAGCGTTTGACTATATGCAATTTTTGCCTTATGCGCTGACTTCAGAACCTAACCCCTGAGTAAGATGCAACTCCCCTGTATCCTCATGCCTCATACCGAAGTTCTATAGGGCTGTGCAGGTGAACTGCCCTCAGTTCCTTCTGTATTGTGAAGTCCACAGAGGAAACTCCAAAGCAGAGGGGAGGAGGGGGAGGTAGTGGAGCATCCACAGGGTCATACCTCTCCTCCTCCTCCAAGTAGCATCCCTGGGGGTGCTCTGCTTCAGATGACTCCCTAGAAGTTACCCCTTAAGGCAATGGGATTTTCGGAACAGAGTCCCTCAGAGAAGAACTGCATTGCCTACTGTAGTGTCTGATCTTGCGGTGTGAACCAAAGCATATGCACAGAAGACCAGATTGCAGCCTTGCAGATTTCAGCAACTGGAACGTCCTTGAGTACGGCTACAGACGTAGATTGCAATCTACTAGAATGTGCAGTCATTCATGGGGGAAGTGGAACTGTAACAGGCAATAATGCACCCAGAGATCCATTTGAAAAGTTTGAGTGGAGACAGAGGCTCCCCTAGACCTAACCTGCATGAGAAAGTCTAGGCACCTTCCAGAATGGCCTACTTCTGTCCAAGTAACAGACTAATGCCCTCTGAACATTTAGTGGATGGAAGACAGATTACAGTGTAGACTGATGCAGTTTGGGGGTGTGGGAGAAGGAAGGTGAATAGTTTAGTTAATGTGAAATGCAAGAAACCTTAGGTAAAAATGTTGAATGAGGTTGTAATGATACCTTCTCCCTGAAGAACACTGTACATTGGAGGGCCTGCCATCACAACTCCCATCTCCCCAACCCTTTGAGTAGAAGTGATGACCACCAATAAGGCCCTCTTCATAGAGGGATTGAGCCACTAGTCATGTGGTCACTGTTTCATGAGCCGGTTAAGAACAAGGTTGAGAGTCCCAAAGCAGTGCAGGGGCTCTAATCTGCAGAAAAAGATTAATAAAACCTTTCAGAAATCTTGTTGTGGTCAGATGAGTGAATATTGAGAAGCCTTCTAATGGCGTGTGCAAAGCTGTTATTGCCACTAAATGAACCCATGAAAAGACCTCACATTTTCAATTCCAGCAGGTAATCCAAGATTGTGGAAAGAGATGACTGGACAGGTGAAGATGGCACTGGTTATACCAGAGATAATCTCTTCTCCATTTCCGAAGGGAAGATCTTGTAGATTCCTTTCTGCTATTTAAAAAGTACATTTGGTACTCCTGAGAACAGGCTGCCTCTAATCCTGAGAACCATTGATTGAGGAACCAGGCATGTAGCTGCAGAACATTCGTATTGGGGTGAAGCATCTGACCTGCATCCTGAGACAAAACAGTTGAGGTTTGGTTGAGAGCCACCATGGAGGGAGAGAAGCAAGTTTGACAAGGTAAGGAAACCAAACTTGTGTTAGCCAAGTTGGTGCAATCAAAATGACCTTGGCTTGGTCCTGCTTGATCTTGATGAGGACCTTTAAAAGCAATGGAGTTGGAGGATATGCATAAGAAAAGATCTTTTTGTCCATGTAATGTGGAAAGCGTCTCCTAGCGATTGAGTCCTGAAACAGAGTTTTCTGCACGTCATGTTGACTGCCGTGACAAAAGGTCAATCTCCGCAAATCCTCCGGCTAGGAATATTTTGCTGAAGATTGAAGAGTCCAAATCCCATTTGTAATTTAGGGAGAAATGTCCGCTGACGTCGTCTGCCATGGTATTTTGTATATCCGGGCGGTAAGAAGCTGAAAGGACTATCTGGTTTTCCATGCATCATTTCCAAGTTTATTTCTTTACTGCAGAGCAAGCAGGAATGTACTCTGCCCTGACAATTGATACAATATAAACACATACAAGCTTTGTCTGTCATGATCTTGATGGACTTGTTTTTGACTAAGGGAAGAAAGTGTAGGCAAGCATTTCTGACCACCCTTAACTCCAACCGATTGCTGTGCAAGCATTCTTCCTGTTGTGACCATTTGCCTTGGACTGTGTGAGGACCCAATTGTGCTCCCCATCCCAAGAGGGAAGAGTCTGATGTTAGCATGACCATAGGGGGATTGTGGCTGAATGGGACTCCTGCACAAACCTTAGATTTTTCCACAAGGTGAGAGACTGTAGGAACAAGCTGGGTACAGATACTTGTTTGTTCATCTTGTGTTTGTTGGGTACATGACTATAAGTGTATCTTTGTCACATTCTTATAAAATCTATTAATCATGCCATAATCATTTATAACTTTATAATTTGCTTGTGTCTTGATGGTAGCTGGGCAATTCTGCATTATAAGTAGGCTTGGAAGGATTAGATTTTTATCAGTAAGTGTCATTAAATGAATTTTCTGATACACACACAAACCGATGAAAACATTTCCATTTGATTATCAAATTTACAGATAGGCAAAGTAAGAAAAATGCTGCTTGAGAATTTAGAGTCCTCCTTATTGTAGATAAAACATGTTGTAATGAAAGCTGCATGAAGCATATATTTACAACTCTGCCTAAACAGCTGGCTCCAGTGTTAGCAAAACTGGAGCTAGATAACTATGCAGCATTTATAAAACTAACTTTTTGAATCGCAGTGTCTGTCAATAAATTGTCTGACTCCTCCCCCTTATGATTTCCCACAACTATGAAAAAAAATCTAAAGCAGCTTTAAAATATTATCTGATGAAATTATATTAAAATCCCCCCCAAAATCCTGCCAAATCTAATTATAAGGAAAGCATGATTCTAGGGTGGCAGCCTGAATCATAGAATTGGGTATTTTTAAATGACTGCTACAAACAGCAACAACAAAACAAAACGCCCTCCTCTCCCCCCCCCCCCCCCCCCCCAAAAACCACAACAAAAAAACACCCCCCCCCCCCCCCCCCCCCCAAAAAAAAACCCAACAACCACGCAACCCCTCCCCCAAGCAGAGTTACACTCTATGTAGCATCAGAATTTTAAGATGAGATATTGACATTCTGAAATTTATGTAAATGGTAATGGTAGTCTCCAGGATAATTTTAGTAATTTGAGTCCTCAAGGCCATCCCCCAGAAAGATGGTCCATTCTCCCATCACAGGCACCAGGAGTTCAAATGGATATAAACAACTCATCTTTTACAGGGAGAGCCCCTAAAATGGGATTCTGGCTCTGGGAATAGGCTAGTTCAGACTTGTTTCAGGAAAACATGACATTAGGGTTTGGTCTTCACATTCAAAAGGCTTTCAAACATGTAGGGCAATCAAGGTTTTTAACTCAGAATGTAAGTTTGTCATGTACAGGTGAGGGGTAGATTTAAAAAAAATAAATAAATCAGAAGGGCTGCAGCTACCCATGAGGCAAAATGTTTATCTGTATTAGAAAATGGTACAGACGAGGTGTTCTTACTTACCTTCTCATAATACACGAGCAAGAAAACATCCAATGAAGCTAACAAGCATTGAATTTTAAAGATGGTAAGAAGAAATACTGCAGTTAGTCCATAATCAACTTGAGGAATTTAATGCCACAAGCACCCTTGAATCGAAGATCTTATGATTAAGAAAAGGAAACATTTATATGGACGAGAACATTTTATCCTAGCTAACGTAACAAATATAGACCCTCCTGCTTAAGGCATAAATACCGCCACTGGTTGAGGTTGAGAAGAAATGGTTTATGGGAAGATTACTCCCTAATTGCCATTGCAGGGATTCTTACACATTTCTCTGAAGCATCTGGTATAGACTTCTGTTAAGACAAGATGTTGTTCTATTAACATTCTCTTCTCGCACACACGCTGGGGCCTAGAGAAAGGTTGCATATAGTTAGCAGGATTTAACCCAAAATGCATTTGAAACTGTATGACCAAACCCACATAAGATTTCTAATCTATCCCTTTAACCACAATCATATAACACATTGGACTGGATGGACTATTGGTCTGTTGCAGTATGGCTATTCTTATGCCAGAATCTGAGCAAATACTTCAAGATCACTGAATCAGAGGGTCTTCTAGGGTGTAGCTTTGGCTAAAGAGTGGTTGGGGACCTATGTGAACCTTTATGCTTAGAGTCAGATACACCATTGTCAATTTTGTTATACGTCTAAATGTAAGAGGTACTAGGGAGCCATTTGTTCAAAGTCAGGTTCTCCTTCATTTTACTTCAAATCAAATGACTAGAGCGCCAAGGACCACTCAAGTCTACAGTTTCTAAGCAAACTTTGAGGGCAATTTCCACTTATCTTTCTCCAGGGCTTCAAAAAACTTATTTCTCCCTCTATTTTAAGATTTTCTTAGCCAGGACCATTGGCTGGGAATGCACCCATGTTGGAATAAGCATGGCATCACAATCCTTCTAGATTTAAGAAAGCTTCAGAAGAACAGTTAGATGTGTGTTAATTCAGTAAATCTTGCATGAATTCATGAAAGGGAAAAAGAGTGTTCTAGTCAGTTGCCTCTGGCTACGAAAAAAGGGTCTACTCCTTCAGCTCAAGAGTGTTTTACTACCTCAGAGAGACTATAATATGCTTCATGCACAAGTTCTCACTATTAAACTAGTATTAGAGTCTACCTCTTAATCTGAGAAAAAGAATACAATTCCTCCTGTCCAGAAAGCAGCTCTCCTCCTCAACTCTAGGTTCTGCAGTCATCATGTAGGGGGCAAATCAAGAAATTTCAGGTTACAGCAGAACCTGGAAGACCCAACAGACTAGGGACCTGCTATGTCAGGCTCAGTACAAAACATTCCCTGCCCAAGAATTTATCATCCAAGTAGGCAAGACAGACAGGGTGGGAGGAGAAAGAGAGGCAGAGAAAGGTGAAGTGATATGTACTGTGTGACCCTGGGCATAAGTGACAGAGTATGGAACAGAAACCAAGTCACTAAGTCCCAGTCCAATGCTCTATTCACTGGACCATACGGCCTCACTGCCTTCCGTGAATCAAACTAGGCTTGGTTGCTTCAAAAGTGTCTTTAGTAAAATATGAAAACAATTTAAAAATGGGAGGCTAATGAAGCACACTGTCATTAGCTATGAGCTGAATAGATCTGCAATTCATAAACTAAGTGGGGAAAACAAGAGCTTTGTGAAATACCAAATCTGAGATTTCAGCTATCATAAAAAGACCAGAGGAACAACAAGCCATAAAATGAGTGCCTCCGAAGGGGAAGTTGTCATTTAATACTTTTCAGATCTGCTATAGCTAGAGAAGGTCCCTTCCCCAAGCTTTGTCAGTTTATCTATTAAACCTCAAATTAGACCAGGAGCAGGCACTTTTTGGGCTGAAGGCCGCATCAAGTTTTGTAAATTGTATGGAGGGCCGGTTAGGGGAGGGGGTCGTGGGCCAGCTCCCACCTCCTATCTGTCCCCCACCCCCCTCCGGGACCCCTGCCCATCCACACCCCCCCGCTCCCTCCCTGTCCTGACTGCCCCCAGACCCCCACCGCCCCATCCAACCCTCATTCCTGACAGCCCCCCCAGGACCTCTGCCCCCATCCAACCACCCCTTCTCTCTGTCCCCTGACTGCCCCCGGAACCCCTGCCTGACTGCCCCCTGCTGCCCCAGTCAACCCCCTCCCTTCCTGACTGCCCCCCGGGACCCCTGCCCTCATTCAACCCCCCCTGTTCCTCCCCCTACCACCCCGCCCCCTATCCACACCCCCGCACTTCACTGTCCTCTAACCAACCCCCTCTGCTCCCTGCCCCCTTACCGCGCTGCCTAGAGCACTGGTGGCTGGCAGCAGTACAGCCGTGCCGCCCGGCTGGAGCCGGGCCACACCGCTGCCACCACACAGCACAGAGCACCGAATCAGGATGGGCTCTGCAGCTGCGCTGCCCCAGGAGCTCACAGCTCCACCGCCCAGAGCATTGTGCGGGGGGCGGAGCGAGAGAGCTGAGGCCGCGGGGGAGGGGTAGCCTCCCGGGCCAGGAGCTTGGGGGCCGGGCAGGACGGTCCCGCGGGCTGGACGTGGCCCACGGGCTGTAGTTTGCCCACCTCTGAATTAGACACTAAAAAGGTAATAAAATGAAAAAGCCACGAGCAAAAGAATCTTTGTTCAGTAGGGTAATAATAGAGGAGAGAACAGAGTTTCTCTTTAGGATTTACACTCTGTTAAGGAAGGGCCAATTGACAAACTCCTTATTTTCCATCTTTTGGAAAAGTAAATTTGCCCAATGTTAAGGACCAACTGAAGAGAAATTAGTTATTCTTACTCCCTAAATATAATCTGTTTTGGGCACTTTGTAGTAAATCTTATTGCCAATATAATACATAAGAGGGAACCAGGCAGATTGTGTTAAAATGACCTTCTATACAAACCTAAATGTTTAAAACAAAGATTCCACACTATAATTTGGCTCATACTGCTGAACAATTCTTGCACAGTAGAATACTGTCATCTCATCTAAGAAAGTGTCTGTCAAGACCCTATTTATGAAGCTATTTTACCAATATACAATCAAGTTTGCGTAAAATCAAGTCACATTTTAGTGTGTTACTCGGAGTATATTTTCCTAGTATGATTATTCTGATGTCATGTGATGTCTTCAATATGTCATCCAGTGAAAATGGGAGAGCTTTATACATTAAACCTCAAACTTGTATCCCTCAATGTAGCTACAGAGTAAACCATGTTACCCTGCACAGAAAGCTCACAACCCATTATGAAGAGAAAATAAATCTTTGTCAGAGAAGGAATTAAATAAAAAATAAGTTTATGAAGAATACATATCAAATTCAAACCAGTTCCAACATTTCAATAGAATATAAGCCAAAGTCTTTTTGGGGTTTTATTCTTTGTAGCTCTTGCAAACTTCCTTCTATCTTGTTGAGTTCAGAGTAAAATCGTACCTAAAAAGAAAAATTAAGATGTTTATAATACAAAGTTTATGGAATGTTTTTCACTATTTTTCACATATGAAAAGCAATTGCACATTTATATGGTGCACATGTAAATACAGGATCACTGCAATACTGTCATTTCTGGGGCGGTAGTGGATGGAAGACAGTAGAAATTTGATGCAAAGGACAAAGCATATGAGTAGAGGAGAACAAACGTATATAATTGAGTCGATTGTATTTTTATATTCCACATGTCACTCTGATACTAAATCCATATGCAAATTAGTTCAGTATTATAGGAAGTGTAACTTACTTGTGCTCTCACAAACTTATGCAAGCTAAAAAGCAATCCTTTTGCTTCTGGTAGCATCACCACAACTGTAAAATGAGCATCTAGTAACAGGCACATCCAGTCCATAATCTGAAGAAACAAGACAAATCAGCATTACTGTGTTTTATAGTTTAATGATATCTAACATCTGCTTAACTGATTACAAGTTCAAAGGTTGAACTAGACATTTGTATTGAAAGTTAATTTCTAGTGATATAAAATGAACCCTCCCCCCCCCCCTTTTTTTTTTTTGGAGAATGTGTCTTTTTCCAAGCCACTTTATAAAGATATTAATCTGTTAGCACGTAATGAATAAATGCAATACAATACAGAACTGATCAACTACAAAATTATGCCATTACCAAATTTAGGGTAATATTTAGTGCTATCTTCTCACCTGGTTTATGGTTGGAGAAAGCATGCCAGGAAAATCCATACTAACGTTTTCACTGCACTTTATATACAGGTACTGCAAATACCGGAGAAACAGCTAGAAGGAAAATAGAGTCAGACTGCTATAACAGACATTTAACAGATCCTTAGTTATTTCCCCCTGAACATGCCCCTATTTGTAAATTTTAATATACTAATTTTCAGCTACCTATGAACTTGTACAGTAAGTCTGAATTATTAGTCTCAAGACTTTTTGATACCATCTGTGGATTAGAGTGAATTCTGGAAACCACAGAAAACTAGCAGATTGAACATACTTAAAGTGTAAGAAGAAATTCAACATTAATCATTGTATTGACAGACCTAAGTCATTGCTACTTGCATCAGACACCAGACATATCACCAATCCATGAGGACCTAGTTTTCCATTAGTTTGTTAAAGAACACATTCAAACAGTGACCACTCTTGCCTTTACTGATCTTAATTGCAATGCATTAAACTTCACTGACTACCAGGATTAGGCCAACAGTGTCCTGCGCACACCTGAAGTCTTGGAAGTCCCATCCTGCCCCCAAACAAATATAATTAGTGAGAGAGCTGGTTCAGTAACAGACACATTTTGTTCAGTGAGAACAGATTAAGAGTTACTGTATCAGCACATGAATAAGCATACAAGATGAGGGAAAAGGAAAAAGATTTCATTATTTGTTGTTAATTGTAGTGTATTGATCTCATTTTTAGAGAGACTATCAATTTAGTTTCAGAACATGCAAGACCATTTTTAATTCTTATTTGGTATCTTAAACCAATACATGAAAAATAAGTTCTAGGCAACTAAAAAAAAAAAGATTTCTGATTTATAGTTAAGAGCTAAACTGATAATTAGTTCTAAGAAGTATAATATGCTTACAATGACTTGCTGAGCTGAAAGGTCTTTCAGATGAGGCAAGAGAAATGTTTCACTGTATGCTGAACGGAGAATGGCATTTCTGTGCAGGATTATTCAGGAAATACAGTTTCAAGAATTGTCATTTCTACAAAGATTCAGTGGATCTTAATTTTGTTAAAGTAGTTTTCTAGACTTCTAGGGAGAAATGCTGTTTTGGTTTCTGAATATTCTTCTCCCTGGTCCTTGCGCTTCTACTATGAGATAAAAGTTATGCTACACTCAGTCACTGAGCCTGTTTTGTTTTTTTAATGGATTCAATTTTCTTAGAAGTACTGTAGTTACATAGTTAATAGTTACTTTGCCAGCCAAACACTTAATACCAACTACTCTTTCTGTGAAGCTAACATTTTAGACCAAACTTTTACTATTGCAACATGAAATTGTATACTTAGAAAAAGTAAATGTAAATCAAAACTAAGTATCACTTATTTTACAGCATGAATACAAAGACTGCCTTATCACTTTTTGTGTGGTTATGACCTATTTATCACAACTGACAAGCTTTTTATGATTAAAAAGAGGCTAAGACAGACTTTGGAACAAGGCTAATGGTAAGCACCACTTATTTTACAGCCTGTATTTTAATCAAACTAGAGATAATTAATGATGTAACAAAATTAAAAGGGCATATATGCAACAAAGGATACAGCAGTGCTGCCTTTTGTGGTCCAATAGGGCATAATTCTTCAGTGTCCACCACGTGGGGTTTCGGTGTTAAATGAATATCACAGCTATCCTCCTCCATCAGTTCAGAACTGAAGCCATTCTGTACAGTTTCAGTTTGTTTTTTGACTTGATCATTGAGTGTAATATCCATGTAACTGATTACTGAATCTAAATTCACATTTGTTCCTTGAAGGCTGTCGTCATTGATGCTATAAGAAGGAAGGGTAGTTCCATGGACAGACTATTAAATGCTTTATGTTTGTATATTCTCTGCACAGGCAACAACACTATCAATCTTTTTATACCAAAATAGTCTATTAGCACTTTGAAGCATACAATACAGATGAAAGAACAAGAGAAAAATCCAGTTAAAGTATTTCAGAGTTAATATTTATAAAATGTGTACTGATTCTAGCACCACAAGTTTAATTATCATGCCACCAGTCATTCTATTATGGACTTGTTTAAAGAAGGTGTATAATCCAACTAAGTTTGTTTTGATCATATGGCATTCATAGATCATAGAATATCAGGGTTGGAAGGGACCTCAGGAGGTCATCTAGTCCAACCCCCTGCTCAAAGCAGGACCGATCCCCAGATAGATTTTTGCCCCAGATCCCTAAATGGCCCCCTCAAGGATTGAACTCACAACCCTGGGTTTAGCAGGCCAATGCTCAAACCGCTGAGCTATCCCTCCCCCCCCTTATATAAAACTGTGTGTTTTGTTCCTTAAAATGTTTATAATTATTTCCAACATTTAGCATGCAGGCAGTTGACAGGCAATTAGCTGCTAATATGAACAACACGGTTTGCCATTTTGAAATTTTTAAAGAATGAGTTCGTCTCCATGGATAGTAACTTTTGGCAATCCAAACAGTTTACAAAATTGTTTTAGTCAATAGGCATCTTGCACAGATAGAAGGTAGAATTTTAGTGTTAAGGGCTTGTCAACACAAAATTGTGCCACTTTAACTAAAGGTGTTATGTTTAGTGAAACATAACTATTTAATTAATTGTGTGTGGACATTAAAATTAATTTATCAGTGTTCTATATTGGTTTAGCTTGCCATTTAAGTTTACAGGAGCAAGCTAAACCAAAATAAGACAGGCCCTGGTAAAAATGTATCACAGGCCACTCAAAACCAAGAGCAGCAAAGTGTTCGCTTTAACCTCTTGTCTGTGTCTGGGGACTGCACAACATCCATAACTTATGCCACACTTAAGAAACAAGTGCATTCACAATTTTCTGTTACACTTTTAATTAGCTAGTCTGGAGAAGATATTGAGACAAAGACTTATTGCATTTAAATGAATCTGCAGATGGATGGCTCCAAGTATTTTGGGGATTGTCAGGGCTGCTATTCAGTCTTTTTTTGGCCTGGCTTTATGCTTTGGTTTGTCTTAGCAATATACCATCCGAGAGAAGATTAAAAAAGGAAAGACAATAGTTCAGCATTTTTGTAAGGGTGATAAACCACGGTGAATTACATAAAAAGCATGGTGTATAGGCAAAACTGACTAAGCTTTCCATCTTAAGCAGCTATCAAAGCAAGGAGAGGCGTCCAGTTTTAGTGGAAACAAGGCTAATGCCAATAATGTGTTCTAGGAGAGGAGACAATCATACAACACACAAGCAAGGCATCAATTTAGGACTTTGAAGTAATTTGCTGACTAACGAGGTGGTGAGTAAAAATTCAAGAATACATACGTACAATTTCAGGTTCCTGAAAGTTCTTAAAATATTGTTTAACTCTTGATCTATAAAAAAAAGCTAAGAACACTAAAATGATTCTTAGAAATGTATTGAAAACAAATCTTCAGGTAACAGCTAGACTAACAGAAGGGAAATATATTACCAGCTTCCCACTTACCTTAAGAAAGCCTTCAAGCAAGCACAGGTAACTGCTTCAGGAACGTCAGGAAATTGCTGTAGACAGAGTTGCAACAAATGCACATCTGTCTTCTCCAAGGCAACTGCCATTAAGTCTGGGCACAAACTGAAGCAGAATAAAGAAGTTAGTCCCCACGTTTAGACCACATGTGAACTACTGAAGCATTAATTTTGTTTTAGATTAAGGTGCAGAAGGATTGTCCAGTGGTTAGGGCACTAGTTTAGGACTTGGGAGACTCAGGTTCAACTCCCTGCTCTGCCACAGACATTGGGCAAGTCACTTAGACTCTCTGTGCCTCAGTTCCATCATCTGTAAAAATGGGGTAAAAGTACTGCCCTACTTCATAGGGATGAAAATGATAGATGTTTTAAAAAATTATGAAGTGCTTTGAGATCTACTGGTGAAAAAAGTGCTATATAAGATTATATAAAATTATATATAAAATTATATAAAATTGATATTAGCAACAGAAATCCTACAGGTCTTCCTGCAAGAACAGAAAGTCATAAAATAATCACTTTCTGGTAAAGGTCTTCACATTTAGACCATAAGTAACACTTTTAATACTTCACATAAGCGGCTTAGTCACTTTCAAAAACTGGACTTAAACACTTAATATTCACCTGTAAGAGAGTCCTTGTGTCTGGATCAACTGTACCAGGCAATTTCGAGGGTAAAATGTTGGCTCTGTTTTACACCTGTTCACAAGACCTGTTATAATGTATCCAATGGTAGTTTGGAAATCTGACATCTGTGCATTTGACAAGAACTGCCTCAATTCCTCTTCAATATCATTCTGAGAAGAATCCTAAAAGTAACATTATCCAGTTCAAAAGTGTTAGAAGTACAAGATTATGACTAGCATATTGTTACTGATTTGACTAAAGTGGAGAAGAAAACAAAACAAAACACTTCAGACTGCAGATAACACGCAGTGTAGATGTAGCCATGTCGGCCCCAGGATATTAGAGAGACAAGGTGGGTTATATAATATCTTTTATTGGACCAACTTCTGTTGGTGAGAGACTAACTTACGAGCGACACAGGGCTCTTCTTCCTGCAAACTAATAAGACTACCACCATATCGGAAGGGAAAAAGCGGAGATTAAGATTACCCCTTTTGACAGCCTTGTCATAACAACCAAAAGACCTGATCTAGAACTGAAAATTATACCCTTAATCAGATGGGAGTGGTCTCATTCAACCCTTACTCAGTAACTGTTTTCTCATTAGTTACTATAATATTTGCAAAGATCTTTACTCAATTTCCAAACAAACAACTTGAGTTACAGCACTAAGATTGCCTGAACAACAATCTTTTTAAAATTAATGTGTTGCATATACTAAAGCAGCCATGAACTTTCAAACAAGAGGGGAAGCACTTTTGATCACACCCCGTTTGCAACAATTTCCAGGAGTTAATCAGAGCATGCAGCCAAAAGCAATGTTTCTGCCTAGTCAGCTCAGGTTTACTTTTATAAGTTTAAATACCATTAAATTAGTTCAGCAATTCTCAAAACTGCACCAGGATGTTGCTTAACTTGTTTCTAAATTGATATGCTATTGTGAAAAATCATTATTATTGATACAGGTATTAAGGGTTTAATTATCTTATTTTGGAAGTGATAATAGGACGGACTTCACCTTCAAACTACTTTTTAAAATTAAATAGCTTGTTTTACATTGTATCTAGAAACTAAGGTGAGAAGATTTGGGAAGAAGGTTTTATGTTGGAATATTAATTGTCAGGGTGCCTCGTGCCTCCATATCGATGTCTTATTTAAATCAAAACTAATTTAAATATTCCAGACAGAAAAAGTTCCAAAAAGTTACAAGTCTAGAGTTCAGTCAGAATATTTTTTCTAAGTCTCACCATTTAATTCAGAATGTCTATTGCCTTTAAATTTAAGGCCTCCATCTTTGTGCAAGGCTACATTTATAATATTTAAATTATCCAGATGCTGTACAGGACATTCCTAAAGCTTTGTAGAAAGAGCTAGCTTTAATACCATTAGTATTATGCATGAGCAGTTCTTCTTGCAGAATAGTTATACACACTAATGGTTTAATCCCCAATATGGCTAGTTCTTACAAGTATACGTGTATCAAGCTACGAGGACAGGAAAGGAAAAGGGGGAAAATGACAGAACTCGATCGGCTGACTTATTGAGAGATATTCTAATAGGTCAGTAAAACATGAGCTAAGGATATTTTAGTTACTTACCTTTATATCTGATAAAAGCTGTTCAACTGTAAGGGTGTCTCGCTGCACTTTTGCAACATTGTTCCTTCTCGACCTTAACTGTAATTTAAGGAAAAAAATAAATCGAAGCTACCCTCAAAGCCTGAACAGACAAAAATTTTCATCAAAATAACTAGGAACAGCATGAATGTGCTATTTGTGTGTTGTAGCAATAGTATGTAGGGTTTAAGGCAGTCTTCCCCAAACTGTGGGGCGCACCCCCATAGGGGTGTGTGGAGGAACACTCAAGGGGGGTGCACAGCAGGGCCCAGGCCAGTCCCCACCCGAGACGGGGAGTGCCACGCCACACCCCAGCCCTGCTCCACTTCGCCCCCTGGCCGGCACTCTCCCCTCATTCCCTCTCAACCCCATCCCAGTTCAGCCCCCAGCACCACTTCAGCAAAACTCCTTGGCTGAGCCAACTTTAAAGTAATGGGGGGGGAAGGAAGAGAAGGGGCAGAGACAGATTCCATTACTGGAGGGAGGGGGGTGGTGGGCCAGAAGACAACAAGAAAAGTTTGGGCACCATTGGCTTATGGTCACCAGCCGAACAATGTTGAGAGGTTTGATCACAGTTTTAGAAACAAACACTGTTAGCTGCCAGAGCCAACCCTGAAGTTTTGAAAATAGCCTTAATTATGAGTGCATGTAAAGTTTTTGTCACGGATATTTTTAGTAAAAGTCACGAACAGGTCATGGGAAATAAACAAAAATTCACAGCAGCCTGTGACCTGTCCCTGACTTCCACTAAAAATATCCCTGACAAAAGGGGTAGGTGCATTCAGCACCCACTGCTGCTGGGGCTCCCAGGTACTCCACTGCTCCAGTGTGTGGGCGCCACGGGGGTCCACCAACTGCAGCTGGGCAGTGCCGCGGGGATCCGCTGCCTGCGGCCAGGCAGCTGCAGGGTCTCCCCACCAGGTTGAGGGCTGGGAGTCGCGAGGGCAGGGCTGGCTGGGAGCTCCAGCCCCAGGGCAGAAAAGGTCATGGAAGTCACGGATTCAGTGACAATCATAGCCTTACTTATAATGCAAAGACAACCCTGAAACTTACAGTTCTCTTGGATTCAGTTTTAGCAGTTACAGACTGCTGTGCATGTGGAGATGCCAGATCTTCTTCTGGAAGCATATTCCAATTCACATATGAAGATACAGTTCTCATGCCTGTGCAAACACAAAGTTAGATTAAATCTATATAAAAGTTACAAGTTACATTCACTCAAAGAACAGAAGCAAATTAATCCTATTATTTCTCTCTCTAATAGCAGCAGGGAATCATCTGATAACTCTACAGCAATTTAAAATATTGAGTCATTCCCTGTCAATACAAAAGGTGTTTCCAATTCCATGAATCTTGTGAATAAAATTAAAATGAGTTTAAGATCAGCATTAAGTAAAAATGTTTTCCTAGAAAATAAGGTCCACGCAATTGCTGTATCAGTCCAGATACAAATGCACTAGTTGCTCTGAAATCTATCTTGGACTTTATTCTAATGTTTAGGATGAATTAAATACGTACTTTCAACAGTATTTTACAGATGCAACAGTACGACTGGTGTTAAGTTGACTCCACAATACTCTATTTTCAGAAAAGGCTGTGCTAAGAACTTACCTCTGAGCAAAAGACTATCATATGAAGTCTGAAAATAATGGAATTTGTATTGGGGGGAGGAAATAAACAAACAAAAAAATAAATAAAAAAAATCAGCACTGTACATAAAGATGCTTTAAAAAAGCTTCCACTTAAATGGCGTAAGTACAGTTTTATTAATAGAAGTAATAAAGGTTTAACTAACACAACATATAACAGTTTAGCAGCATGCTGGACAGTCATGTTATTCCTCTACAAAAATCCATACAAATAAATGCGGTAAGTGAATGCTTAATGTTGTTAAATATATTGTAAGGAAATTCAGAGTTCATAAGCACCATCTCCCTCCCCATCACCAAGGCACGTTAGGATGCTCTGTCTCATGTGCATATTTCAACAAGTTTTTGCAAAGGAACAGAATGCAAAGTTAAGCTACTGTGCAAGCGGTTTAGAGTTCAGCTATTTTACCGTAAGACTGATCCCGTTCTTTTTCTATGAAGTTTTTCAACAGAATTTTAATGGTATGATGTATGCTGAAATTGCAAGTATTCACTAAATAATATTTATAATCAAACTCTTACCTGAGGTTTGAGTATCCTTGAGTTTTCCAACAGCAGCTGCCAAGGATGAAGTTTCACACTTGTATACGATTACAGTTAGCACCTTCCCATGTGTTAAAAAAAATTTCTCTCCATAACACCACAACTACAAAATATTAAGTACATTGTTAATTAACAGATGAAGTACAGAAGCTAATTTGGACTTCTGCACAAAAATCCATTCAAATCAATATTTTTTAAACATCTCAGTAAGATGTTTCTTTCCATCTAACCTTACCCTTGTCTAAAACTCCAACTGTCTTAGCATTATTGATCAGGCAACGTGAATGAGACAAAAGCTTTATTTTTGGGCAGACTAAGTGCCTCCTAGTGGACTTTCAAAACTTTTCAATCAATTTATGTTTCTTTTCAATCAATTTATGATTTAAAAAAACCTGCCTTTTAGATAGCCCTGTAGCAGTTTTATTGCATGAGCCCATCTTGCCTGAAGAGAGGTGGTCAAGAGTTGAACATTTTAAAGTGTTTATCATTTTAAGCCGCTCAAAACTTCTACTGTTTCTCTTACCATGGCTTAAACAAAACATTCCTCCCCCCGCCTCCCCAGTTGTACGTACTCATTTCTACAGTGAAATAGAAATGCTAAGTTTGTTAGATTGAAGCCTACAGTAGCATAGATATCAAACACTTACTTGTCCTGAGGTTCCCTGTGGTAGTTCTTTTGAAGTTTGCAATGTTTGAAATTTTGTATTCCATATAGATAAGCACTCTACAGAAAAAGCAAAAAAAAAAAAAAAAAAAAAAAAAAAAACCAGATACATTGAGCGTTTAAAGTGACAGAGACATGACATTTCTCTGTAGTCTTCAGTTACAGAGAGAGGCTTCCCAAAATAAAATGAAATTGCATTTCAGAATGTATATAATGCACCCAGCACTAAGGAACAGCAAAAGTGATTTTGGCAAGTCAAATGAGATTGTTTTCTTGCTAGAACTTGCAGTTACTCTTGTGTTGGAAACTTTTCAAGCAGTTGTAATTCTACTGAAACTTGATGGAAACCAGAGAGGCCAGCCTGCCAGCTGATTGGAAAGCAAGCTCCATGGGCTGCCCCGCTATATGCCTGGTGAGCTTCTAGGATGTCCTGCTTTCCTGTCTGATCAAACCAGCCACGCCAGCACCCGACGATCGCGGGGAGTATATTTGATTTCAGAACTACAGACATGTTCCTGGCTGTCTTGCATTTCAGCACATCCAAAACCAAAAACATTTTGGATATTCAGTCTTGTAAAAGCTTCACATTTTATTCCTGGGGGAAATTCGGTGTCAAAAAATTAAAGGTTCTGCGCACAATGTTTTAAAATTCTGCAAATTTTATGTGTCAAAATAATGCAATATAATCACTCTGGTTTCAATTATTTCGGTAATTTATTTAAACTACAATACAATGGATGGAGAATGGGAGTGGGGAGCATTGGAGAAAATCCCCAAACCTCGTTACCTAATAGTAATGTGGCTAGGTTTGACCCTCTATTTCTAGTTATTAGTCAACAAATATATGCAAGCATATGTTCAGTGTTACATCATAGGCAACTGAAGAGCAAGTGGGGGCTGGGGAATCAAACTTATAATTTATATTGGCTATTGACAATCTCCAGAAAGGTCAGTAGCAAACAGTTCCTGGAGCACATTTTGATAGGAAATTTTTTCAGTCCAAAAAGTTAGACCAATTCTAATCACTAAAGCACCATTAGCATTTATAAGGCCATACTGTCCTTTACACCACTCTGGCAATGTAAAAGGAGCCTTAAAACTTTTACACCTGTTTTATACTCCTGGGGAAATTAACAAAGACAATGGGAACAATTCACTAAGCAGGCAGGCTGCTACATTCTGCTCTACCGAAGGGGACAGAGCCTGCCCCACACCTATCTCCTGAAAAACACCCCGAAGACCTGCCCCTCCATGCTGAGCGTGCTGCAATAGTGAGCAATAAGGAGAGTGTCTGTCTGTCTCTCTCACACGTATGACTGCCCAGCCTGCCCCCGCGGCCCTGGCAGTGATCTCTACCGGCTGGTTTGTGTGCCTGAAGCAACCTGCCTGTGCTGCTGGGGTGGGGCGCGTGACCGCTCTTGCGCTTACCTTTGCTTCCCCATCAGAAGTAATTTTTCTGCAGGGAAGCAAAGAAATCTGTGGGGGACATAAATTCTGCACACGCACAGTGACACACAATACCCCCAGGAATAAAATTTGACTTTTCATCCTGATTCAGGACAGAAAATGTTTTGGAAACTTGAAGTTTGCCCCAGGACTGAAATTCTATTTCCCGGCCAGCTTTATTTGCAGTAGAAGTAGATAATTCTCCTTTCGTATGCTGAAATTACCAACAAGTTGTAAAATATCTGAGCGTTATCTCCCACTATATTTTCATACCATGTGCAAAAACAGTATAGAAATATTGGAGTTTAGAGTGAAATTCAATAGCAAAAGAAGTTTCTAGTCTTGGGTTTGACACTACTATTTACAATTACAATCCATTAGAGACGTCCCTTCAGTATGTGTAGATTACAGACCACTCAGTTGTATAATTAACTGTACTACAATAGTTTCCAACAGTAAACTAGCATTCTGTCTGAAATTCAGTTTCCTTCCCATCCCCACTAAATTGGGTCTCTGAAAAAAGTTGTAAATTCCCTGATTAGAAATTCCAACCCAAGATCATTCTTTCCTGTGAAGAGGCCACAAAAATAATCCACCAACTGGTCTATGTGGCCAACTTAATTTTGTCTTAGAAGTTAAACAAAACAAATCACTTCAAAGTTACCTTTAGCAATATTAGGTGGAGAATCCAAACATCCCAGTACTGCAACATGATCTTTATCAAGGATGGCTAATGAAGCTCCTTTTAGAACAGTGTCAGACACTACAATTTTGAGCAGTAGTGACTTGGATAGAATTTGCTCTTCCTCTGGGACACTTTGTTGTGGTGACATCAGAATATTATACACACATCCATTAGAATCTATCAGAAGAGAAAAGTGACACTACATTTTAAGTTAACGATTGTGTCAAACCACGCTTCCGCATTTTTCTAAAACTTCGTATGTACATTTAAGACCATTATAAAATCTGCACACAAAAAACTAACCTAAATGGACTGACTTTAATCACAATGCAGTAAGTTCAGAGAGTTCAAATGCAGAACTTTCTTAAAGACATCTCACTGTGCAACACATAGCATGATCAGGCGTAAGACTTTACAGCCAGCAGAACTAGAAAATGCTAAAAAAAAAGTTTTAATTACTACTTCTACACAACATTAAATCCAAAAAAGTTCTTATATTAGACAATAGTAATTCACAAACAACTGTAGTTAGTTTACAAGTTTCAACCAGTTACATCCATCATAAAATAAGACTTACACAAACACAGGAGTGTGAGAATCTTGTTTTTTGTATATGCTGTAAAACTCAGTGGATGTGACGATTCTTCTTGTTCAAGCTTGTACTTGTGCAGGATATTTGGGTTAACCTTCTGCACATACACAAAATAATTCCCATTCTAAAAAAAAAAAAAAAAAAAAAAATTAAAAATTAGTTTACAGCTATTTCATTTACAAAACAGGGACATGCTACAGATATTATTGTTACAGACTAGTAGTAGTGAACTGCCACACATGCCATTTAGAGTTATGAACCTAAACTCTTAATTGGACATGTTGCAAAAATAACTCACATTAAACAGTTCGTAAAATTAATGCAAAATGAAGTGACATTATAAACTAAGTATCAGAGGGGTAGCCGTGTTAGTCTGGATCTGTAAAAGCAGCGAAGAGTCCTGTCGCACCTTATAGACTAACAGACGTATTGGCATGAGCTTTTGTGGGTGAATACCCACTTTGACATGCATCCGACGAAGCGGGTATTCACCCACGAAAGCTCATGCTCCAATACGTCTGTTAGTCTATAAGGTGCCACAGGACTCTTTGCTGATTATAAACTAATGCAATACAAATGGATTTACAGGGAAGATAAAAACAAGTTAATGAAAAAGCCAAAATATCAGAGAATCACTTTCAGCCACTAATCAACAGTGTATCTGAAGGAGTCAAAAGAGGCTATTAAACATGAACAAATACATGTTTTCTGGTTAATAAACCAAACATGACGCTCAAGAAGCCATTTCATTGGCTAAACATAAGATTTCTGAGGAGGTTGCAGGGGGAGTCCTCTCCATCCCAAGCACCAAGAATTAGTTCTGAGGGTTATCTTTTACTTAATGTTTCCCAGCTTTTATTTTAAGATTTCAAAACAAAGCATGACTGGTGCTCCTAGGGACTCAGGAATACAAAATACTACCACTGTTCTGATTTTAATCTTAATTGTGCTCTAGATTCATACCAAAACTAGTTTCCCTCCCTGGAAGCAAAACAACAGTAGAGTTCAATGAGATTGTCACTTTGTAGAGATATGTACAGTATTTCAGATAAATACACAGGAATTCCACCCTCCCCACCAAAATGAGAGTTTTGTAGTGGGTCATCTTTGTAAATAATTTGTGTTTTATACAGTAGAACCTCAGAGTTACAAACTGACCAGTCAACCAAACTCTCATTTAGAACTGGAAGTACATAATCAGGCAGCAGCAAAGACAAACCCCACCCCCCCCACAAATACAGAACTGTGTTAAACTACTGAAAAAATATAAAGGGAAAGCAGCATTGTTCTTGTGCATAGTAAAGTTTTAATGTATTAAGTCAATAATCAGCTGTAAACTTTTGAAAGAACCATAATGTTCTGTTTAGAGTTACGAACATTTCAGAATTACGAACAATCTCCATTCCTGAGGTGTTTGTAACTCTGAGGTTCTGCTGTATGTAAAAATATAGCTTTAAAGTTGTAGGCCTCTGTAAGACTTATTTTTTAAGTTGTCACTACGTTTACCATCATAATTAAATGTCCTGAATTTTGCCCCATCCCTGGGGTAAGAGAACAAGTTCAGTATTACTGAAAAGCTATATGACATTTTGTACATTTTTTCAACTAAGTCACGCTCATCACTACAGGGCAACTCAACTGTAATATGAATTCAATTAAATAGTTAACAGAAATATTACAATACTTTACATATTGAAAGTTTATATTTATGAAATTAAGCAAGAGATGCAATGAAAGACTAATTTTTTATTTAAACCCTGTTAGAATTTCATTTTTTTTTTGCTGTAACAAGTTTTTAAAAAGCCACTCACTTTCTCAGTAGTAAAAATTAAAACAGGTTGTTGAGTTTCCATGAAAGCTTCACTCCACCTAAAAGTTGAAAGTTGTAGGATTATTTCTTGCTATAAGTAAAAACAACTGAACATTTTTAAGTAGGCAATGAACTAAAAATACATAAGCAATAGATACATTTAAGATAACACCTCAAAACTCTAGGTACATCTTCTGGATGCACTGCCAATAGAACTGATGACTATCATTGTGATCTTCAACATCAATTCAGTCATCTAAATGCATTAATTATGTATTTAGACCTTTAGACATATATTCTCATTTTAATATGATACAGCCTTATAGCCATAAAACAGTAGTGCAGAAGACATTTTAAAATACGATAGCAGCTTAAACCTCTGCAACACACACTTCTGGGCACACAAGATAGACAGTAGCAGACTTAGAACTTGATTCACATACGACCATCAATTCCTTGGATTATGAAGCTACTTCCCTAAAATTGTATCACTCACCTAATGACTTCATCTGAGATAACATTTTCAATTTCTTGTTGTGGTGCCGCCAGCAGAGCATCTAAGGTTCGCACAGCACCTCCTTTGAAAAGCACAAGTGGCTCTGTGTGGGGTAGTGAATGTATCCGATATACCTCAGCTGTTAGCTGCAAGAAAAGTGTGTCCTCTTGAAAAGTTTATTTTACATTCACAATTCATTGCCCCCAGACTGTTCTACATTTGATTTATTTTTATTTCTACAGATTTCTTATAAAAACTGACTAGCAATAGAATGCTGCCAGTGAAGAATTCCTCATAATGGAGTCCCAACAAGTTCCACTTTTCTTAAACATTGTGACACATCATTTCACTGCCGAAAGAGGTAATTGCTAGAAAAACATCTGTTCCAAATTAATTAGTATCACCTTTCTGGGTCACATTAGGTAGCTTACAATTCGGAACAGTCAAGTGACACTAGGAATTTAAATATAACTGCTAAAGCACAACATATCCACCAACCAGACCTCACTACAAAGCAATAAAAAATGTAAATAAAGATTTTCTGACTGAAACTCCCATTCAGTTGAATAATTTACCTTTTACTCACAGCAATAGGCTAGAAGAAACCTTATGTACTGAAATTTAATTACCGCAGTGGCCCATTCAGAAAATCCCACATCCTATAAATTCTATTACGTTTCAAAGAGTTATCACTGGTCCTATTAACCGTTTAAACTCTAACGTTTGTCAGAAAGATCTTTAAACCTAAGCACACAGGTGAATTACTAGTAATGTTCCATACTACTCAAAGTGTAAATTAAGGAGACAAGTAATTGGAAAAAAAAAATTTCAACATTTCACTGCAAAGCTAACATCCTCCCCTCCAAAAATTCTTAATTCTAATTTTAAAGTGTGTATATATATATATTACTAATTATAAAACTTACTGTTGCTTTAAATACTTTATCCAAATTAACATCTTCATCCTTCCATATTCTTAAAACCTTTTAAAAAAAATAAGTGGTTTTATAAATATGATGAAACAACATCCATTTGCTGTATATCACAGACTGGCATATGAAATATTGGTTAGTGAAAGCAAACATATCAGGAAATTTTGAATGAATTCTGAATTCACAAGGAGTGACCTTAGTGAGAGCAGTCTCAAGGAAGTGGTTTGTGTGGGAGGGACAGCCAGAGGACCCAGGCAAGAGCTGAAGGATTTAAGACCGCAGGAATTCAGCACAACCGTAAGAAGTTTGCATTTGAAAGGGAGGATGGATAGATTTTTGAGAACAGAAGATACAGTAGCATGATTGAAGGAAAACAAAAAGAAACCAGATGAGGGTAGACTGAAAGGGAGGAAAAAGGAAAATTCAGATGAAAGGAGTTGGAAGGGGATATGATCAAGGCCACCCTCTACCAGGTCAGGGCCCAGGCCGGAAAGATATAGTAGGGTTCACTAGTTATTAAATATAATTCATTGGCATGAGAAAGTGTATGAAGTGTAAAGAAACAGAATCCGTGGTTATTTATCAGAAGTATATATAGGCACAAACTTTTTTTCAGTTACCTATTTAAAAGATGAGAACAAAGAGATAAGGATGGTAGCAGAACAGGAGATGTGAAGGTGTGAACTACCACAATCATCTCAATAGGGTGTTAATGCAAGTTTCACAACGTAAAATGTAAATATTTATTACTTTAGAGTTTATTTTAACCAAAATATTCTTATGCTTATGTCTATCATATGAAAAGACTTTTTAATAGGAAAGAACTTACAAGTTTTCAAAAAGGTAAGTAACTGAATATGTGGTTCTCAACATAAGATATCTCCTCCTTCCCCCACCCCGCCCCAATGTGTGTCTAATCCCAGTGCTGCATGCCATCCTCTCCACTGAATGCGCAAAGATGCAATGACTGAGGTGCTCCAAATTCTGATGGTATGCAACCTGGGGCATTCCAGGATTTGAAAAGCCCTAAGAGAATGAGTAGCTGCATTGATTCTGGAAAATTCCACACTTTTCCAGTACTTCAAATAGCTAAATCACAATCAACAGCTACTTGTAATTCAATCAGAAGACTTTATATTATTAAAAACGGAAAAACTGATCTCTCACCTTATCGTCATGGACAGCAATGTATTCGCCAGTTTCAAAGTTACACACAGCTGGGCATGTGATAGTTTGATCTTGTTTGACGGACCAGCAACCCAGTGGCTTTTGGTCTGAAACCTAGACAAGTGAGAAGAATAAGTAATTTAGATTTCCATGGATGACGCAAGCATTATTCCAAAAAGGGTAAGGAGTCAAAACAAAACACAAACTAATCAAGTTTCATTTGAATATGGAGTTTATATTAAGAACACAGGAACTACCATTCTGGATCAGACCTGAAGTCCATGTAGCCCTGGCTCAGACAGTTACCAGTACCACATGCTTCTGAGGAAGATGCAAAACCCCCATAATAAACTACCACACATCTGCCTTTCTTCCATATTAGGTTTCATCCTGGTCTCTACACTTTGAGCTGAACATGTAGTTTCCAGCTTGCATAAACAAACATACAAATGCTAGCTTTGATTGAGCTAGCATGCTAAAAATATAACTGTAGCTGCATTGGCACAGGCAGCAAGATGGGCTATCCACCCTGAGTACAATCCTGTCTAGGAGCGTAGGTACTTACTTGGGAAGCTAGCCCGTTCTGTTGCCTGAGTCTACAGTTCTATAGTTAGCATGCTAGTTTCAAAGCTACCGTATGTACATATACCTGAGCTGGAAATTACACTTTCAGCTTGAAGCGTAGATATACACTATTAGTTAAAAATTGGTTTAAGCCCTGAGGTTTAATATCCCTTCCAAAATTTGGCACCATTAGGAGATCAAGAATATCCAGAGTTCATGTAAGTGTCCAGTCCCTTTTTGAATCTTGTTAAATTCTTGGCCGCAATTTCCAATGGGAATGAGTTCCCCAAGTCACTCCTAGAGCCTTTTTAAAATACAGGTATAACATTTTCTACTGTTCAACCCTCTGGAACAGTGGCTTTTTAAAATAAGATATGGCATATTTTTGTTAGAAGCTCAGCCACTTCATACTTAAGTTTCTTCAGAACTCTTGGACATAAGCCATCTGGGTGTTGACTTATTGCTTTTTAAATTTATCAGTTTTCTCCAGCATTTTTTCTTCAGGCAGGTTGATCCGATAGTACTTCATGCATGTCACCAGCAAAGCACAGCTACAGGTTCGGTATCTCCCCAATATCCTCAGGAGCAAAGACCGAGAAGCTAACTGACTTTGCATTAATAACATCCTTCCCCTTTTTAAGCCTCACTGATTCTGCAGACCAACCAATTCTTTCACAGACTTCCTGTTTCTGATGTATTTAAAGAATCTCATTTGGTTTTACATTTTTAGCTATTTCCCTTTCACTGCCTGGTGTGTTATTTATGTTCCTATTTATTGGCTTCCCTAGGGTCAGATTTCCAAATTTGGAGGGATTTTCATTTGTTTCAAATAACTTCTCTAACCATGGCAGTTAGCCACCCTTGTTTTCTTTTTGTTCAGCAGTCCACATATCTTCCAATGCCTTTAAAAAAAAATAAAAAAAAATAAAGCAGCATTTATGTCACCTCTAAGAATTTAACTGTTATTTTTAAGTTTAGGGCCTTTTTGCCTAACCTAATTTCTCCCTTTTAAAAAGTTTAGTGTTACTATGTTACTTTTTGGTATCTTACCTGCCCCAAGCACATTGACCCTAACTATACTGTGTTCACTATTACTCTTTTGTTTCTGCTACACAAGCTAATTCAAGAAGTGACAGTATTACCCAAGACTAAGCGAAGAATTGCCTCTTCTTGAATATTCTAGAACTAGTTGTTCCAAGAAACAATCACTTAAACGTTGCAGAAATTGTCTCTTTAAATCAGTGGTTCTCAAAGTTTTGTACTGGTGACCCCTTTCGCATAGCAAGCCTCTGAGTGCGACCCCCCCTTATAAATTAAAAACACTTTATGTATTTACCACCATTATAAATGCTGGATGCTAAGCGGGGCTTGGGGTGGAGGCTGACAGCTCATAACCCCCCATATAATAACCTCGCGACCCCCTGAGGGGTCCTGACCCCCCCAGTTTGAGAACCCCTGCTTTAAACTCTGTCCCATTATGCCATTTGACCAGTTTATGTGGCTAACTGTAGTCCACCATTTTCATTACTGTTAAATTTTGCTTCCTTTTTGTTCTCTCTGTATTGTACACTCAGTGTCTTTTCCTTGATCTGGAGACCAGTACTATAGCTCTGCCAATACATTTACATTCGTACACCTTGGGATTTGCACCCATATGTTAATCATAGCAGCATTACAGCCTCACCTAAAGATCCCGACTGAGATCAAGGCGGTACACACAGCAAAAAACAGCCCCTACAGTACACAAGTACAAAGAGTTTACAGCAAACAGACAATGGAGACAATTGACGGGAGAATGGAATTATTGTATTACTGAACTTTTCTTAATTATGTAGAGTTGCCGTTTCTTTCATAGAGTGAAGATCTGGTCTGTGCATCCATGCCCTTTCCGAAAACCAGATCGCTCTTTTCTGAGAACGCTATCAACTGCCTCTGATATATGCTGGACTATGAATTTATACAATACTTTGCTTGGCACAGATAAAAGTTTGATACCATGCCAGTTATTACAATCACTGAGAGTTCCTTTCTTTAGGATCTTCACTGTAACCCTATTGGTCCACATATCTGGAACTTTTTCCCTTTCCCAGACTGATGTAAGTAGAGGGGCCAGGACAGATGCTGCTAATTTAGGATTTACCTTGAACAATTCTGTATTCAAGTTATCCTTGCCAGGAGCTTTCCCATTTTTTCAGTACTTGATGGCTTGAATGATCTCTTCCTTAGTTGGGGTGACTGTGTTGATATCAAGATCTTCTTCTGCCTCCTGGAAGTTCGCTTCCTCTTTAGGTGGCTCCCTGTAATTATTTTAAATGCTCTGTCCTGCACATTTCTTGTTCTTTTTCAGTTGTTAGTAGGTGGCCTTGTTTGTTCCTGATGAGAGTGTTTGTTGGTGTCTGCCGTATGCCACTGATAAGCTGCGTCATTTTGTAGACGGTTCTTTGTTCACCATGAGCAGCTGCATCCTCTGCTTGTGTTGCCAGATTATCAATATAATGCTGTTTGTCCACTCTCACAAGGGGTTTGACCTCCCGGTGTGCCTGGCTATACTGCTTGTGGTATTTGTCCTTTAGTTTCTGGGATTTTGTGTTTAAAACTTTTTTCTTCAGGGCTCATCTGCAATGGCAACTCTACATACATTTCCACAGACTTCGAGAAGGCTTTTGATAGCATTCACAGGACCAGCCTATGGCAAATTCTGCAGGCATATGGAATTCCTTTCCGTGTTATCAACGTCATCAAAAGCTTCTATTTCAACTTTACATGCACTGTTGATCATAGTGAGCTCAGTTTTGAAGTCAAAACAGAAGTACATTAGGGGTGTGTCATGTCTGCAATCCTCTTCGACCGGGTAATGTGGTGTACAACAGAAGACATACCAACAGGCATTAAATGGACACTCTTCTCATCCCTTGAAGACTTGGACTTCACAGATGTCGTCGCTCTCCTATCACATACCCAACCCCATATACAAGAAAAAACAACTTGACTCATCGCATTCAGCCAGCAAATTGGACTGAAAATCAACCGCAATAAGACAGATATGACCTTTAATATTGCCTCACCATCACCAGTACGGATAGGGGATTATGTTCTCGCCAATGTAGAAACATTCACATACTTGTTCTACAGTCCTGACTGATGGTGCTGCCCAAGCCAGGACATCAGAACAAAAATCAATAAAGACAGGAACATCTTCAGGAGCTTAAATACAGTCTAGAAATCATCAAAATACAACACCAAAACCAAACTCAAGATTTATCAGAGCTGCATACTTTCAACACTACTTTATGGTGCAGAATGCTGGGGAATGAGAAAGTATGACATGTCCAAACTGTCTTCATTCCATACAACCTGCCTCAGAAAAATCTTCCGTATCTTTTGGCCCAGAACAATCTCAAACCAAGATCAATTGACACAGTGCAGTCAAGAGGATCTGAGCACCATCATTGCCAGGAGGTGTTCGAGATGGATCAGTCATGTGCTTTGGATGGAAACTGATTCCATCACCAGAGTAGCAATAAGATGGACACCTGAAGGCAAGTGAAAATGAGGCCGCCCAAAAACAACATGGCAAAGAGCTGTGGAAACCGAGCTGAAAAACCTGGGGCACAGCTGGGGAACCATTGAAAGACTTGCCAGAAACAGACAGGAGTGGAGGAGCTTCGTCGCTGCCCTAAATGACAGTGGCGTAATAGGAACATGATGATTAACTTTTCTATTTTGCTCTGTCAACATGAAATGATTGTATGCAGTGTTGTAGGCGTGTTGGTCCCAGGACCTGAAGAGCTCTCTGTAAGCTTGACTCGAAAGCTTGCCACTGACAGAAGTTAGTCCAATAAAATATATTACCTCACACCACCGTGTGTCTCGAACATAAAATGAAGATTTTTTAATGACATTTTATCCTTTAACTTCAGCAACTCTTTTTTTAAACGAAAGATATTTGAAGAGTAAAGTCATTTAATGGTGAGGTTTCATTTCCAATGTTATTCCCCAGACCAGCAGGCAATGGAGACTGTAGGATCAAAAACTGTCATATAACACAGTTGTAGCACTGCCTTCTAAAATAGAAAGTTACAAACTATCACGTTTCATGACAGACTGTTTCCCCATGGGTTAGCAAAGAACTGCTAACTACAGCTCTGCACGAGAGACTAGGTATACTGCAGAGCAGCATGGCTGAAGGAAATACATATTCCCCCCCCCCCCACCCTCAGAAACATCAGGTACCGGCCACTATCAGAGGCTGGGTAATCAGACTAGATAAACCCACGCCCTGATGCAGAACAGCGAGTCCCAGGAGCGCAAGGCCAGGCTTGGGGTGCGCGCAGACCTGACGCACAGCGCTCCGCAGGTGCCTGAAGACAAGAGAGGGTAGAGAAGCTATCGCTAACACACGGTGGGGCTCCTGCAGCAGCTGACGCGGCAGAGGCGCCGAGCAGGGACACATGGGCAAGGGATACATCCCCGCAGGCTGCATAACCCTTCCCCACCCCGCGCTTGGGGGCCGGCAGCAGGGGTTGGGGCTGCCCTGGAGCCGGCAGGCGGCAGCCGCGGCGAACTCTGCGATGCTGCCCCTGCCCCACATATATAAGACGGGGCTGGAACGAGACAGGCCGGCCTGGGAGCCCGAGGGCTCCGCAGAGGGTCCCTGCCGACGAGCATGCGGTGCAGGGGAAAGAGGCCGTCGGATCTCACGCGGTCCCGTCCCACGGAGGAGCGAGGCTTCCCCGAGAGAGCGGCCAGGTCCGCAGCCGGGCGGGGCAATCACCTTGTAGAGGGTGGCCGTCCTGCCGCGGTCGGTAAGCAGCACCCGGTCGGGATCCGGGCCAGGTGCCAGCCCCAGGACGCCCGGGCCAGCCCCTGCTCCCGCGCTGGCAATCAGGCCGCACAGCGTGAACTCCTCACACAGCGCCGCCATCTTACAGAGCGGCCGCCTCTCGCGAGAGCTGGGGAAGGACGCAAGGCCACGCTCCGCGAGAGAGCCACGGCAAACGGCCAATGAGGGGAAGCAAGCGCACGCGCGCGAGAACCAACCGCTAGAAGGGGATGCGCATGCGGAGTAGGGGGGGGGGAGAGGAATGCTGGGGAGGACGCATGCGCATTGATCTTTATTCTGGTTGGGGAGCGGTAGCCCCTCCTATGGGCGAGGCAGGCGTTTGGGGCTAGGAGGCAGCTCTGCAGCTCTGTGTGGTCCCTCCCTGGGGGTGCTGGGAGCAGACTCCCCTCTCCTTCCGCCACTGATGTCCTGTGAGACCTTGGGCAAGTCAGAGCCCTGCTCTGGAGGGGGAGGTTTCCCCCTCTCTGACTGGTGGGAGATGCAGGTTCAAATCCTGGTCCCAGAGCTGAGCATCCCCTCACCCCCATTCCAGCGGGCGAGTGAGTTGCTGGGTCCTCAGCGTCTCAGGTTGGCAGCTCTCCTGATGGTACCACAAGTTTCCCAACATTTGATGTTTGACTTAAAGCCCCAGCTCCCAGAGAGAAGAATCTCAGCTGCCATTTACCAACGGAGTTTCTAGTTGCCGAGAAAAGCTTGAAAAATCCCGCCCAAGCGCAGCCTCAAAGCTCAGAAAAAGGGACCCCACCTCTGTTTATTTTGTAAACCATCATGATTACTAAGCCTGGCTCATCATTTTGTGGTGTTTGGAGCTGGCAATGCTGATTTGGGCACTCACAACTGAGGCACTTGGAGTTAAAGGGCTCATCTGAAAATTTGTTTAGTCATAGTTGGGACTAAAACCCAAACTCTCAGTATCACTATACAGATTGCATTGCCTTTCATTAGGGACCGTTCCTTCCTGAATTAACAAATTTTCCCTCTTATTCTGCTCATTCACGCAACTGTTTCAGGCAGATCACTATGCTTTTACAGTTTCAGCCTACCCAGGATGGTAGCTGAAGAATGGTCTTTTTTATATATCCGTTTCCTTAGTTTTCTTCCTTTCATAAAGTTTTTTTTTCCTTTCTGTGTCTTTGTCACTGAAAAATATCCCCCATCTAAAGTATTTCATATCTCTGGGGAGCAACAAATGCGTTTGATATACCGACTATCATATTAAATCAAGTGTAATAATTAGATGAACATACTATCCTCAGAAATAATCAAACGAGAATTAAGAAAGGGCTGAAGAAAGCTCTTGGTCATCAAGCAATATTTTTCTAGTTTGGTAGCACAAATGTGTTGGAACAAGGCACACTTCTGAAGAGAATAAAGTTTGAATATTTGCCAGTCAAAGCAAAGCTCCACATGTTTTTTCTTGCTTTTGATACAAGTAAATATGATAGTGAAAAGACCTTTTCCTTTCCCCATGGAGGATGACCAATCTCTACATGGGAAAAGGAGAGCATTTAATTGTTGGTATTTCTGGTGAGGATGCCAAGAAGGGTGCTCGTTTTGATGGTAGTGTTTACAATATGCAAATTTGCTTGTGGGGAAATGGATTGAGAGCACAAAGCTCATATCACTTATTGAATTATGAGTTTCAGTCAATAGTGATAGAGGCTGGATGCAAACCAAGGTGCTGGAAGAGAAAGTCTCTATAGTCTAGTACAACTGCCTTGAGCTGTTCAGTCCCAGAAAAGATTCTCTTTATTATCGTTAGTATATGGAAATAATACCAGGACACTAAGCTAGAAGCAGAAAAAAAATGATTTCTTGAGAGAACAGGGGGTCTGGAGGTTTTCTTATATCCCTATTGGAATATTCCCACTTTGAGGGAAAGTGCAGCTCTGCTCTGAAAAATGTGTTTGTAAAAATAGCTTACATTTATTGTGTCCCACTGATGCTGTATCAGATTTTTTCAGGTAACCATCAGCTCTGCAAACATTTTGGGATCTGAAAGCCAAGCAGAGTTTTTTTAGCTCATCATCAACACAAGCAGTAAAGACTGCAGGCTACATGCTGCACTCAGCTACACCTGAGCAACCCCATTTTGCTCAAATTATGCCCTGACACCTGTGCAATCCATTTGTTCTATTGGGAACATATAAGTGTACCTGAGGCATCATTTGATTCAAGAACTCATAATACAAGAACAAGGGGCCACCAAATGAAATTAATAGGTAGCAGGTTTAAAACAAACACAAGAAAGTATTTTTTCACGCAATGCACTATCAACCTCTGGAACTCCTTGCCAGAGGGTGTTGTGAAGGCCAATACTATAACGGGGTTCAAAAGAGCTAGATTCATGGAGGATAGGTCCATCAATGGCTATTAGCCAGGATGGTCAGGAATGGTGTCCCTAGCCTCTGTTTGCCAGTAACTGGGATTGGGTGATGGCATGCATCACTTGATGATAACCTGTCTGTTCATTCCCTTTGGAGCACCTGCCATTGGCCACTGTCAGAGGACAGGATACTGGGCTTGATGGACCTGTGGTCTGACCCAGTATGGCCGTTATTATGTTCTTATGTTCTTGAATACAATGAGTTTACACAGGTGGCCAAGTTACCAGAAATTAGATGACAACTATGTTGTGGATGTGCAAGCAGACATGATTCAGTTCACTCTCCTAGAGCTGGGTTGGTTCTACACAGGAATAAAAATCCGTAAAAGTTTACTATTGTCCCTGAAGTGCATTTCAAAAGATTTGGAGGTTCTAAGGGCTAGATTCAAAAAGGAAATCCAGGCTGAGCATTACAGCACCTACCGTTTACGTGCCATGTTGTCAAATGGAATTCACAGAAATTAGCTAGGCATCCAGGCTCTCTATACAATGCTTGGTGAGAGTCAGGTGCCAGAAAAGGGATTCACAAAAGACAGAACACTGAGCTGCCTAAAATAGCCAGTAGGAGATGCCAAAGAGAGGGTTGTGGCCTAAGCCTCACACCTCATAGGGAGTTTGGCACCTAAATCCCGGTTGGAAAGAGATAGGTGCCTCCCTCCATTGGGGATTCACAGCTGTGAACCTTCTCCTGGAGTTAAGGGCCTAACCCAGACTGGCCCTTTCTCAAGAAAAACAGAGGAGGATGTGCTGTCACTGTGCCCCTTTTACTCAATAGCCCAATGGGTAGAGCACTAGGGTGCATGAGATCCAGGTTCAAATCCCCACTCTGCCTGATGTGGAGCAGGTGCGTGAACCTAGATCTTCCACCTCAAAGGTGAATTATAAGCAGAGCTGTTGGGTGGTGTCAGGACAAAGGCAGCTGTGCACATGTAGGCACCTAGGGGACTGTGCCATTTGAAATATAGGCACTGAGGGAATTCAGACACGTACAGGATTGGGGACATCTGAGCAGAGGTTTTGTGAACATCAGTGGGGCCTAAATGTTGGACCCAGATCCCCTTTGTGAATCAAACCCTAATAATCTCACCCAACTTCAGATTTTAACAAAGCCTCTTGGTTTGTCTCCTAATCTTATGCTGTAAATCACAAGACAATCCTTTGTCTTTTAAAGGTATTTTTATGTGCAGCATTGGAACTGTGCTGAGGAACCTTAATAGATTTCAGAACTAATACCTGAAACCATCAATCACAACACTACTTACTGAACGGCAGTGGCAATAATAATTCTTGCCTATTTACTTTATAGAGATTGAAATAAGGCTTAACTACTTAATGTTTGCAAAGCACGTTGAAAATGTGGAGCACTATGCAAGTTCTCAATATTATAGTTTTAAAAAGAGTCTTTAAGAATTTCCTGTTTGGAAATTTAAAGGCAGGTGCAATTAACAACATTTAAGACTCTATTCATAGTCTTGTTTCCATTACAACTTACGTGTATTATCTATCAGACCATTTCTACAGCCATTCATGTGGTCTTATGGATGGTTGATCATGCTAAAGAGGTTTAATTTATATGCAGATTAGCACTAGTACATCAGATAAAAGAAAAGGCTCTTGAAATTTTGCATCCATTCAATAATAGGTCGCTACTTGTAAGAATGCTTAACTTAAATCTGCTTCCCTACCAGATAATTCTTGTTATATAGGATTTTCATAAAGAAAGAGGCAGTAAATTTGTTTCCTTTTTCAAAAGTGCAGCCCAGTCCCATTGACTTTAATGGAAGCAGGAACAGGACCAAGACTGGCAATCAATTCATAAGGTATTTGAATGAAAAACAGAGAGTCTGCATTTCCTAATTCTCAATGTAAAAGCTTGGTAATCTAGTGGTTTTAATACTGTACATATATAGTCAGAACTGGAGATGAAAAATATTCACATGGTATTTATTGGATCTGGAAAAGGCCTTTGACCAAGTTCCAAGAGAAATTTGGTGTGTATGAGGGAGAATATGATACCAGAACTTTGTGTGTAGCTTGTTCAAGCCATGTATGTATGCGCAACATCAACAGTCAGAACTTTTAGTGGTGCAGCAGATGAACGATGGGTAAAGGGGGGAGTGCATCAGGGATCAACACTGAGCCCCTTTTTATTTATCCTTGTCCTGGATACCCACAAAAGGAAGCACCTTGGTGCACGTTGTTTGCAGATGATATTCTATGTAGTGAGGAGAAAGATAGTCTAGAAGAGGATCTTGGTAAGGGGAGAGATGTGTGGGAGAGACATGGGCTCAGGATAAGCAGAGGAAAAACAGACTATATGGTGTATAATTTCAGTAATGTGAACACTGAAGAATTATCCTTGAAACTAGAGGGGCAATTAGTATTATGACAATTTCGAGTAGCTGTCTATACAACTTACTAATTCTGGTTGATATTATGAAATTGTTACTATAAAAATTGCTGTATCAGGAAATGTGTCTAGGTCAGCATATTCACCATTGCTGATAAGCTTTTATGCACGTTCATCCCAGACCATGAACAACAGACGATCCCTAAGGACTATCATCACCTGACTAGGTCTTACCTGGGGAGAACAAAAGAATAATTGCAGCATCCTAGGGGAAACCAGTTCCAATAAACACCATGTAAATGTTTTCTGTCTCCCGTTGTGATTATATATGCACAATATTAAAACCACTAGGTTGCCAAGCTTTAAATTGAGAATTAGGAAATGCAGAATCTCTGCTGAAGGTCTGCATTGTAACTTAAATGGTCAACAATTTACAGATGAAAAGGTGAACCTGAGAGTGATGTGTGCTTAATTACCTCAGCCATAATAATAGTGATACTGTGTGGCACCAAAGCATTGGTGAGCAGCTTTATTGGGTATCATGAGCGCTGAGTGTCCAGCTACCATTTTATTTCCTTGTGTTATCCTATGTATTTCAGGCTTATGTGCAAATGATATGGGGAAATTGCTTTGGTCAGTGAACAAATACCACAGAAATTATATAAATCTGAACCTCATCACATGATATTGACCAGAAGAAAATAGCCACACTTGTAAAGAAGATTGCTTGGTAGTTTATTTACAACAGAATGTAAGGAAAAGTAAGTTATTAACAATAATAAATAACTCAAAAAACAGCAACTAAGTGATATGGATGACAGATATGAGAATAAAATTCTTCTGCTTAGCCTTGCATTGTTTAACATACGGCACATTTCAAAGCTTGGTCCTTCTCTGATGGCAGTGGTACATTCTCTAATGTTAAATGTCATAACTCTAAACCTAAAGCTAGACACTAAGGATTACAGGACATTCAAAGTCACATGGAACTTTCACAGAAATGAAATAAAAACAATTAATCGGTATTAGTGACACCCAAAAACTAGAGGAGATTGTAATTCAATGACCATGCTGTCCATTTAAAGCAAAAACATTGTTAGACTCAATTAGCCTCAAGCATTTTGGAATTTAGACAACTAAATTAAGTCTGAATAATGGCAGCTGAAAAGTTCCTATTGACAAATTCATGTATTCTCTCTTATAACTCATAAAAAGCGTGTCTGTTCGGCCTATTTTAAATAAGAGAATGTTAAGTTATAGTGCAGCAAATCCCAATGTGTTATTAAAGATTGTTGCTGTTTAATTACCAAATTAAAATCACTGGACAAATAGTCCAGTTTCAAAATATCTATTTAAGCGCCTTATGTTCTTCAATGTTTTTGTATACTACTACTAATGAATGTGAATTGTGCCCTCAATGGAGCAAAATCATCTCCCAAAATCTTGGTATGATCAAAAAGTAACAGAATAAGATCAAACTATGCCTTTTTGTTGGATTATTTTGTAACTCTTACCTATGTGACCAATCATTACTGTAGTGAATAATCCCATTGAAGTCTATTACTAAAGACTATTCACACAAATAGGAGTGGCAGGACCGGGCCCTTGCAAATTATTATTCAGAGAAATCTCTCTTTTTAATTTAGTAGGTGTTTTACCTGTGGCAGGACTGCAGGATTGAGCCCTCAATTGCCAGCATCATTCTGCAAGGTGTGATTATTCTGGAGGAAATACATATAAAAGTAGGATCAGAGTGGGGAGAAGCATTTTAAAAAAATCATAAGCCAATTTCCTTATCAGCTTCATTGTGCTCTTCTTGATGATAATTTGTTTGTAGAGCCTCACTATGGTTGTATTATTTAATTCTCCAGTCATGGCAGCAGGGAATAAGGAGGCTACCGAATTATTAAGTAACTTCAGTTTTGCTGCGTTGCATCATACTTTAAAGATGTGCGTAGTACAGTTTTTTTTTCCCACAAAAGAAATCAACGTGCAAAATACTCTACTTCCTTCCCCTCCCCACAAACATGTCTGAAAATTCTACAGAAGATATTTTTACATAATCCATTCACAAGTCAGCAATGAAAATAAACAAAACATTTTCTCAAAACATGTTGCCAGAAAAATATTCTAGATTGCTTTTTTTTATTTTTATTTTTGTGTATGTGCATAAGGAACATGG